>NW_027646003.1:0-88000 GCF_951394435.1 Stenella coeruleoalba | reverse complement strand
GAGTCTGCACTGGGCCCCAGGAGCTGAGGTGTCGACCCAGCCATTCTGCACTAGGAAATCTGGTCTGAAGTGCCGGGTGTGGAACCTCTGCATGCGGGACCCTAGGAGCACGTGAAATTAGACAAAGCACAAAGGATAAAAAAGGTTAGACTTGACTTTATTGCCCAGATTCTATTTTTATCTCCCAGGGATTTTTAATGGGCTTTGCTGGGGACAAACCCCTCCTCTGCCTTTTGTCCCGTTCCTCATTCTTGGAGTGCTGAGGGTGCAGACCCTTCTTCTGTAACTGCTGAGTGCTGAGTTGGGAGCCCTCATACCAGGGGACGAGGGTCAGAACTTCTCCCCAGCAGCCTCCAGGTGACGTTGATTGGCCCCAGGACCCCTGCCTCCCTGCTCGTCTGTCTGAGCACCAGCATTGGAAGTGTTATAGATTCTAATGACCTTTAAGGGTCCAGGAAAGAGATGTGCAGAGACGCTGTGGGGGCCGATTTCACCCCGCCCCACATTTGTTCGGCCACCTTAGGCTGACCGTTTCTGCCAGCCTAGATGCTCTGGCCAGTAGTCTGCGCTTTCTTCAATTAGGCCCTTGAATTAACGTACAAACAGCACCAGGTGTCAGAGCCCTGCCCGCTCAACTCCCAGACAGTCCAGGGTCAGTGGTGATCAAGGACCATGATGGCCACTGAGTCAACAGCCTTTTGAAGTAAACAGGAGTCCAGCTGGTCTTATTGGCCACCATCATCACGGTGTCTGTAGGCTTTTCTATGGTGACAGTGTGATATACGGTTCCCCCGCCAAGATTATTAGCTCCCCTCCGGGTGCAGTAAGTCCTGCAAGCAGTAGTCTACTCCTTCGGGACACACTATTGTTGTTTTATGAGAGAAACTCCAGGTCAAGTGATGTTCACACGAGTCGTCATGGTGCCCTGTTGCCCCCGGTTATCTCTCTGGATGTTGGAGTTGGAGGGCCTCCTCACTCGAGGTTGGTGTGCCCACGGAGCAAACCCTGCAACTTCAGGGCATGGTTGGTGATTAGGATCACCACGTGGGGTCCTTTTCCCTTAGGAGGGAGGTGGCCTTTTGGGCTGCTGATTTCCAGGTTTTTAGATACCGCCAGTATCTTGGCCAGATGTGGCAGTGGGCCAAGCCCCTTGGTGACTCTAGTTTATCCTACCTGGATGGCATTCTTGCGTTGTTCCATTTCAAGTGGTCCCAGTTTTTTCACTAATTCTCCAATGGCGATTCACCTTTCACTGGGAATGTAAAGGTCAAAGGGTTTAGCTCAATTAGAGAGTTCCAGGGCAAGGGTCTGAATTGACTGCTCTTTCCATTCTTGAAAGGCCACTTCTGGATTCTGTTCAAAAGGATCATCATCTTTTCCTTTCAGTGTTTCATATAGAGGCTCAGCTAGTAGACTGTAGTTAGGGATCCAGAAGCAGCAAACCCTGGCCTCCCCAGGAACCCCTAAGCTGTCTTCTAGTTTTAGAAAGGGGTAAGGCTGAAAATGGTTTCTTCCCTTTCCTGGGATGGGCTTCTCTGACCTTCTGTGAGAATGAAGCCCAGGCAGGTCACTGCAGTCTGTGATATTTGAGCTTTTTCTTGGACAACTTCTATCCTTTATTGGCTTGGTAGTTCAGAGGCCTCCTTAGTAGGGCTGGCGATCAGAATGTCATCTGCATATTGAAGGAGGGTTTCCTTTTCCAGAGGTAGAACTTTTCAGTCTTTAGCTAAGCTTTCCCCAAAGATGGTGTGGGAATTTTTGCACCCTTGGGGCAAGATGGCCCGGAAGTATTGTTTTAGTTGTATGTTGAGTCCTGCCACTCACAAGCCAAAATTTCTTGTGACTCTGGGACTAATGGAATACAAAAGAAGGCATCATTGAAGACTAATACAGAATACCATGTCCTGGTGGTTGGTAGAATGACCAGCAGGGTGTAGGAATCAGGAGCAACTGGAGGTATATCCTCGGTGGCTTCACTGACTGTCCTGACATCCTTTACCAGGTCCCCAGCAGCCCATGGGGCTCTCGTGGTCAGGCCAATCCCAGGATATGGAGCTCTCCTCGGCAGGTACCCCACCCCCAACCCAGCCCACGGGGCTCTCATGGTCAGGCCCCTCCCAGGATACAGAGCTACCCTTGCAGGTACCGTGGCAGGGCTGGGCACACAGGAACCGTGCACATAGCCCTCATTGCAGAGCACCCCCAGCTCACCTGTCGCTCAGAGCTGACACAGAGCACCTCAGAGCAGGACTTGAACTAACAAACAGCAGCTGCGACAGGTCTGTGACCCTGGGCATCACTCTGTGTGGCCTCCCTCCACCTGGTCTTCCAGAGACTTCCACTGCACCCGGGGCACCAGGCCTCTGTCTCCAACCACCACCCACCCCTCCTCTCCCTGACTCCTGGGTTCCTCTCATTAGGAGAGGGTTTTCTTGAAGTTGTCTCCCACTCATGGGCCAGATAAAATGATTAGAAAACAAGCCAAAGCTGCAGCCCCTTGTCTATCCTGACTCTCAGGAGCCCACACCTGTTCCTTGGACCTGGCCGGTTCAGCAAGTTCCATTTTCTGCAACTGTGAGCCCCTGAGGGGTGATGATTGGCTGACCTGGGCAGCCTTACCGTGCCGGCCAGCCCTCCCCAGGTGTGCCTGGGTTGAGATCAATATAAATACCACTCCAGGCAGGAAGAGCCCCTGCAGCTGTGCCTGACGCCATTTTCTCTGCCCTGTCAGCAGTCTCGGGGCTGGGCTGGTGGGAGGGAGTGAGAGGCCACGGCTTTGTGGGTGGCCCAGTGTGAGTGGGGCTCTGCTGGACTTTCTGCTGCAGTTGCCAGGCTGCCACCTGCTAAAGAAGAGGATGTGTCACCCATACCTGCTGCTGTAATTTCTCCCTGGGCAGAAGTGAGGAAGGAAAAAAGCAGTGGGGGCAGGGACAGGACGGGTATCTCAGGCAGGGAAATGGAAATCTTCCAGAAGAGCACCCAGGGCCAGGACCATCCTGGCTGGCCTGCAGGCACCAAGTCAGCTGGCATCCTGTCACTTATGTGGCTCCATGGCCCTTCCTCTAGGCTTTCAAGTCCTTGTATATATTGAGGTGTTTTACCTGGGACGGGTGGGAACAGTTCAGCAGCAACTGGCCTGGGGCTCAGCTCACGTTTACTCACAGATGCCTCGGCACGGTGCCCCAGCTTTGCAATGAGGACGCTTGTTGTGTGGGGGCTGCTGGCTGAATGGGAGACGATTCCCCACCACTGACCAACTTCAGAATTGTTTACAACTGGAGTAAGTGCCCTGATACGGTTTTCCTCTGAGTAACTGGTGGGTTCTGTTTTTTTTTTCTCTTTTTCCTTTTTGGTTCAAGGTAGATTTTATTCCTCTTTTTTGTATTTACAGATATAAGCATGGAAATAATTTATTCATATAAATACATGTATGTGAAGGGAATAATTGTTTTTTCTGTTTGATTTTTTAAATTTTATTTCTTTTTAATTTTGAATTTTATTTTATATTTTTATACAGCAGGTTCTTATTGGTTATCTATTTTATACATATAAATGTTTACATGCCAATCCCAATCTCTCAAATCCTCCCACCACCACCCTCCCAAGAGCTTTCCCCCCTTGTTGTCCATACGATTGTTGTCTACATCTGTTGCTCTATTTATGCCTTGCAAAACGGTTAATCTGTACAGTTTTTCTAGGTTCCACATATATGCATGAATATACAAGATTTGTTTTTCTCTTTCTGACTTACTTCACTCTGTATGACAGTCTCTAGATCCATCGACGTCTCTACAAATGACCCAATTTCATTCCTTTCATGGCTTAGTAATATTCCATTTTATATATGTACCACATCTTTATGCATTCGTCTGTCTGTGGGCATTTAGGTTGCTTCCATTACCTCGATATTGTAAATAGTGATGCAATGAACATTGCAGTGAATGTCTCTTTTTGATTTCTGGTTTTGTCTGGGTATATGTCCAGTACTGGGATTGCTGTATCATATGGTAATTCTATTATTAGTTTCTTAAGAAACTCCATATTGTTCTCCATAGTGACTGTATCAATTTATATTCCCAACAATAGTGGAAGAGGCTTCCTTTTCTCCACACCCTTTCCAGCATTTGTTGTTTGTAGATTTTCAGATGATGCCCATTCTAACAGGTGTGAGGTGATACCTCATTGTTGAGTCCATTTCGTTGAGCAAGGGGTAGGTCTTGTCTATTACATATTTGGCTTATGGAACGGTATCTGTGCTAATTTCAAACTCTGGTTTTATGCAGCACCCCAACTCACCTTTCCCCTTAAGCAAGCATAAGTTGGTTTTCTAAATTTGAGACCCTGTTCTGTTTTGTAATTCAGTCCATGTGTAGCCAAGTTTATATTCCGTGCATTAGTGATACCTTATGATGTTTCTTTTTCTGTGTGACTTATTTCACTTAGAATCATCGTGCCTCAATCCACTCATTATGCTGGTACAGGCATGGTGACACAGATTTCATTGCTGAGTGATATTCTGTTGTACGTAAGTACCGCAACTTCTTTATCAATTATTTGTTCTCTGGGATATTTAACGTGTATTGTAGAAGAGGTTCCTGTAAACAGATCCGTCCCAAATTTTGGGGTGGCTGTGTTTTTGATTTTAATTTCCCTAAGCTATAGGACCATAAGTGGAAATACCCTAGACTCTGTTGCTTTGTTTTTCAGATGTATCAGGAAACACCATACACTTCTCCAGAGTGGCTGTTGGCAATTTACATCCTGCCCATCAGCATAACAAGGCTCCTTTTTCCCCATGGTCTGTCTTGCCTTTCTGGATTTTACACTTTTTTCAGATGGCCCTTTAGACCGGGGGGAAGTGACACTTCATAGTAGTTCGGATTTCCATTGCAAGCTTGCTTGGTTTGCCAAAACGGGCGTATGCGTTTTTTCCTGAATACATTCAGGAAAAAACTCATACGTCCTTTTTTGCCAAGTGCATCATTGTCGATGTTCTGCCTCTTTTCCTATGCTTTAAATGCAAATCCAGTCTACCTCCTGAAATCGGTTTCCTGAAATTCTGCTCCGCTTTGAAGTCCTCTTCGCAGCCTTACTTCAATATATTTTTGGACGTTATCTGTCATTTATAACTCTGCAGGTTTGTGAATTACAGGGTCCCTGAGCTCCTTTCTTCAACTCGCTTTCTTGTGAGCTGGCCGCAAACCCGCAAGACTGCTTCAGGCCCTAATCTGCTTCTGGCAGGGCATGCTGAGCCTTTGGTTAATTCCTCTTCCTGGTGGGAAATGAGTGTTAAAAATGCCCGTCCAGACACCTACCTCACTCTCATCCCCTTGGTGATGTGGGTCCTCTGGTTTGTGGCCACCTTTGCTGGGTTCCTCACCTTTCGATGATGTGGCCCCACTAGTGTGAGGACACTCCTGCCTGGTTCCTATCCACGTGGTTATGTGGACCCCCTGGTGAGAGTCTGTTCCTGGCTGTGTTCCTCACCCTTCTGTGAGGGAGACCCTTTGCTGATAGGTCACTCCTGCATGGCTGGCACACATTGCCTTGGTGAAATCAGCCGTGTGGTGGCAGTTGGAGCGTGCTGGGAATCTCCTCCCCCCGGTGATGAGGGCCCTCTTGCGTCAGGCCCTAACTGCTGGGCTCACCAACTTTTCTTAGTGAGCCCAGTGATGCTTTGGCACTCCTCTTAGGATCCCATCTCCATGGGGATGTGGGCCTTCTGCTCTGAGGTCCCAACGGCCGGGTTGTTCACATTTTCATGATGTGGGCTCTCTGGTGTTAGTTCACAGAGGCCTGGATCCCATAGCCTCTGTGCTCTTGGCCGCCTGCTGGGAGGTTCCAACTGCTGGATTCCTCACTTTTTTAATTTTTGGGGCCCTCTGTTGTGAGGATCCTCCTGTCTGCCTCACTCCCAGCCCCTTCGTGATGTGTGTCGTCTGGTTTGAGGCCACATGTGCTGGGTTCCTCACCTTTCGATGATGTGGGACCAATGGTCTTAGGAGACTCCTGCCTGGTTCACATCCCCTTGGTGATGTGGGCCCTCTGTTGAGAGTCTGATCCTGGCTGGGTTCCTCACCCATCTGTGAGGTGGGCCGTCTGCTGTGAGGTCACTCCTGCCTGGCTTGCTCACCTCGCCTTGTGGACATGAGCCCTCTGGTGGCACTTGGAGCCTGCTGGGAGCCTCCTTCCCTCGGTGATGAGGGCCCTCTGGCGTCAGGCCCTAACTGCTGGGCTCCCCACATTTTGTGATGTGCGCCCAGTGGTGCGAGGACACTCCAGCCAGGTTCACATCCCCATTGGGATGTGGGCCTTCTGCTCTGAGGTCCCAACGCCTGGGTTGCTCACAGTTTCATGATGTGGGTTCTCTGCTGTTAGTTCACTCCTGCCTGCATCCCATAGCTTCTGTGCTCTCGGCCGCCTGCTGGGAGGTTCCACCTGCTGGATTCCTCCCCTTTCTTACTCTTTGGGCCCTCTGTTTTTAGGCTACTCCTGCCTGCCTCACTCCCATTCCCTTTGTGATATGTGTCCTCTGATTTGAGGCCACATGTGCTGGGTTCCGCACCTTTCGATGATGTGGCCCCACTGGAGGGAAGACAGTCCTGACTGGTTCCCATCCCCTTGCTGATGTGGGCCCTCAGGTGAGAGTCTGATCCTGGCTGGGTTCCTCACCCTTCTGTGAGGTGGGCCCTCTGCTGTGAGGTCAATCATGCCTGTCTGGCACACGTCACCTTGGCGACGTGGGCCCTCTGGTGGCAGTTGGAGTGTGCTGGGATCCTCCTCCCCTCGGTGATGAGGGCCCTCTTGCCTTAGGCCATAACTGCTGGGCTCCCCACATTTTCTGATGTGCGCCAAGTGAGTGAGGACACTCTTGCCAGGTTCCCATCCCCATGGGGATATGGGCCTTCTGCTCTGAGGTCAAAACGGCTGGCTTGCTCACAGTACCATGATGTGGGCCCTCTGCTGTGAGTTCACTCCGGCAAGGATCCCTTATCATCGGTGCTCTGAGCCGCCTGCTGGGAGGTTCCAACTGCTGGATTCCTCAACTTTTTTATTCTATGTGCCCTCTGTTGTGAGGCTCCTCCTGCCTGCCTCACTGCCAGCCCCTTGGTGATGGCTGTCCTATGGCTTGAGGCCACATGTGCTGCATTCCTCACCTTTCGATGATGTGGCCCCACTCGTGTGAGGACACTCCTGCCTGGTTCCCATCCCCTTGGTGAGGTGGGCCCTCTGGCGAGAGTCTAATCCTGGCTGGGTTCCTCAACGTTCTGTGAGGTGGGCCCTCTGCTGTGAGGTCACTCCTGCCTGGCTGGCACACGTCACCTTGGAGACGTGAGCTCTCTGGTGGCAGTTGGAGCGTGCAGGATGCCTCCTCCTCTCGGTGATGACGGCCCTCTGGCGTCAGGCCCTAAATGGTGGGCTCCCCACATTTTCTGATGTGCGCCCAGTGGTGCGAGGACACTCCAGCCAGGTTCCCATTCCCATGGGGATGTGGGCCTTCTGTGCTGAGGTCCCAACGCCTGGGTTGCTCACAGTTTTATGATGTGGGCCCTCTGCTGTGAGTTCACTGTGGCCTGGATCCCATAGCCTTGGTGTTCTGGGCCGCCTGCTGGAAGGTCTAAATGCTGGAATCCTCACGTTTTTTATATTATGTGCCCTGTGTTGTGAGGCTACTCCTGCCTGCCTCACTCCAAGGCCCTTGGTGATGTGGGTCCTCTGGTTTGAGGACACATGTGCTGGGTTCCTCACCTTAAGATGATGAGGCCCCACTGGTGTGAGGATAATCCTGACTGGTTCCCATCCCCTTTGTGATGTGGGCCCTCTGGTAAGAGTCTGATCCTGGCTGGGTTCCTCACCCATCTGTGAGGTGCGCCCTCTACTATCAGGTAACTCTTGCCTGGCTTGCTCACCTCGCCTTGTTGACATGAGCCCTCTGGTGGCACTTGGACCCTGCTGGGAGCCTCCTCACCTCTGTGATGAGGGCCCTCTGACGTCAGGCCCTAACTGCTGGGCTCCCCAACTTTTCTTAGTGAGCCCAGTGATGCTCGGGCACTCCTCTTAGGTTCCCATCTCCATGGGGATGTGGGCCTTCTGCTCTGAGGTTCCAACGGCTGGGTTGATCACAATTTCATGATGTGGGCTCTCTGGTCTTAGTTCACTGTGGCCTGGATCCCATAGCCTCTGTGCTCTTGGCTGCCTGCTGGGAGGTTCCAACTGCTCGATTCCTCAACTTTTGTATTCTATGGACCCTGTGTTGTGATGCTCCTCCTGCCTGCCTCACTCGCAACCCCTTCGTGATGTGGGTCTTCTGGTTTGAGGCCACATGTGCTGGGTTCTGCAACTTTCAATGATGTGGCCCCACTGGTGTGAGGACACTCCTGCCTGGTTCCCATCCCCTTGGTGATGTGGGCCTTCTGGTGACAGTCTTATCCTGGCTGGGTTCCTCACTCTTCTGTGAGGTAGGCCCTCTGCTGTGAGGTCAATCCTGCCTGACTTGCACACATCACCTTGGCAACGTGGGCCCTCTGTTGGCACATGGAACCTGCTGGGAGCCTCCTCCCCTCGGTGATGACGGCCCTCTAGCATCAGGCCCTAACTGCTGGGCTCCCCACGTTTTCTGATGTGAGCCCAGTGTTGCCAGGACACTCCTGTCAGGTTCCCATCCCCATGGGGATGTGGGCTTTCTGCTCTGAGGTCCCAACGCCTGGGTTGCTCACAGTTTCATGATGTGGGCTCTCTGGTGTTAGTTCACTCCTGCCTGCATCCCATAGCTTCTGTGCTCTCGGCCGCCTGCTGGGAGGTTCCAAATGCTGGATTCCTCACCTTTTTTATTCTTTGGGCCCTCTGTTTTTAGGCTACTCCTACCTGCCTCACTCCCATCCCCTTTGTGATGTATGTCCTCTGATATGAGGCCACATGTGCTGGGTTCCTCACCTTTCGATGATGTGGCCCCACTGGTGGGAGGACAGTCCTGACTGGTTCCCATCCCCTTGGTGTTGTGGGCCCTCTGGTGAGAGTCTCATCCTGCCTCGGTTCCTCACCCTTCTGTGAGATAGGCCCTCTGCTGTGAGGTCACTACTGCCTGGCTGGCGCATGCCACCTTGTAGACGTGGGCCCTCTGTTGTCAGTTGAAACCTGCTGGGAGTCTCCTCCCCTCAGTTATGAGGGCCCCCTGGCGTCAGGCCCTAACTGCCGGGCTCCTAACATTTTCTGATATGTGCTAAGTGGTGCGAAGCCACTCCTGCCAGGTTCCCATCCCAATGGGGATGTGGGCCTTCTGTTCTGAGGTCCCAACGGCTGGGCTGCTCACAGGTTCATGATGTGGGCCCTCTGCTGTGAGTTCACTGTGGCCTGGATCCCATAGCCTCGGTGCTCTGGGCCACTTGCTGGGAGGTTCCAACTGCTGGATTCCTCAACTTTTATATTCTATGGACCCTGTGTTGTGAGGCCGGTCCTGCCAGCCTCATTCCGAACCCCTTGGTGATGTGGTTCCTCTGGTTTGAGGCTACATGTGCTGGGATCCTCAGCTTTCGATGATGTTGTCCCACTGGTGTGGGGACACTCCTGCCTGGTTCCCATCCCCTTGGTGATGTGGGCCCTCTGGTGAGAGTCTGATCCTGGCTGTGTTCCTCACCCTTCTGTGAGGTGGGCCCTCTGCTGTGAGGTCACTCCTGCCGGGCTGGCACACATCGCCTTGGCGACGTTGGCCCTCTGTTGGCAGCTGGAGCCTGCTGGGAGCCTCCTCCTCTCAGTGATGAGTGCCCTCTAGCGTCAGGCCCTAACTTCTGAGCACCCCACGTTTTCTGATGTGAGCCCAGTGATGCCAGGACACTCCTGTCATGTTCCCATCACCATGGGGATGTGGGCCTTCTGCTCTGAGGTCCCAATGTCTGGGTTGCTCACAGTTTCATGATGTGGGCTGTCTGGTGTTAGTTCACTCCGGCCTGGATCCCATAGCCTCTGAGCTCTGGGCCGCCTGCTGGGAGGTTCCAAATGCTGGATTCCTCACCTTTCTTATTTTTGGGCCCTCTGTTATGAGGCTCCTCCTGCCTGCCTCACTCCCAGCCCCTTGGTGATGGGTGTCCTATGGTTTGAAGCCACATGTTCTGGGTTCCTCACCTTTAGATGATGTGGCCCTACTCATGTGAGGACACTCCTGCCTGGTTCCAATCCATTTGGTGATGTGGGCCCTCTGGTGCGAGTCTGATCCTGACTGGGTTCGTCACACTTCTCTGAGGTGGGCCCTCTGCTGTGAGGTCATTCGTGCCTGGTTGGCACACATCACCTTGGCGACGTCAGCCCTCTGGTGGCAGTTGGAGCCTGCTGGGAGCCTCCTTCCCTTGGTGATGAGGGTCCTCTGGCATCAGGCCCTAACTGCTGGTCTCCCAAAATTTTCTGATACGTTCTCAGTGGTGCGAGGACACTCCTACCAGATTTCCATCCCCATGTGGATGTGGGCCTCCTGCTCTGAGGTCCCAATGACTGGGTTGCTCAGTTTCATGACATGGGCCCTCTTCTGTGAGTTCACTGTGGCCTGGATCCCATAGCCTCGGTGCTCTGGGCCGCCTGCTGGGAGGTTCCAACTGCTGGATTCCTCACTTTTTTATTCTATGGGCCCAGTGTTGTGAGGCTACTCCTGCCTGCCTCACTCCGAGGCCCTTGGTGATGTGGGTCCTCTGGTTTGAGGACACATGTGCTGAGTACCTCACCTTTAGATGATGTGGCCCCACTGGTGTGAAGACACTCCTGCCTGGTTACCATCCCCTTCGTGATGTGGGCCCTCTGGTGAGAGTCTGATGTTGGCTGGGTTTCTCACCCTTCTGGGAGGTGGGACCTCTGCTGTGAGGTAACTCCTGCCTGGCTTGCTCACGTTGCCTTGGCAATGTGAGCCCTCAGGTGGCAGTTAAACCTGCTGGGAATCTCCTCCCCTCAGTTATCAGAGCTCTGGATAAAACACATATGCCCTTTTTTGCCAAGTCCATTATTTTCCAAGTTCTGTCTCTTTCCTATGCTTTAAGAGCGACTCCCGTGTACCTTCTGAAATCGGTTTCCAGCAATTCTGCCCCGCATTCAAGTCCTCTTCGCAGCCTTACTAAAGTATAATTTTGGATGATAGCTGTCATTTATAACTCCGCAGGTTTGTGAATTACAGTGTCCCTGAGCTCCTTTCTTCAACTCGATTTCTTGTGAGCTGGCCGCAAAACTGCAGGATCTCTTCAGGCCCTAATCTAGTTCCAGCACGGCATGCGGAGCCTTTGGTTCATTCGTCTTCCTGGTGGGAAATGAGAGTTAAATTTGCCCGTCCAGACACCTCCAGCTAGTCTCTCATTGGTTCTCCCTATTCCTGTTCAATTCCCGCAGAAATTGCACTCTGGGCCAAACAGGAGGTTAAAGGCACTGACTCTCCAAGTGGGAAGAGTGTTAGTAAAGTGTCTGGAATGTTGCACCCGAGTAACAGGGGACAAAAACTGAGACGCATTTGAACACGTTTCCCGATCACATGTTGGATCATACTCTGGGTTCCACATGCATGGTTTAGCTGAAGGAAGAATCCCTTAAACCTGGAGAGTTGAGACCCATGGAATGGGTACCATGCAATATGACTTCAAAGGGTCTGCATTTGCTCACCGAACCTCACCAATCCTATCACTGCTGCATTTATGCCACTCTACACACGCTAAATTCTCTTTTGGAGACATATAAATCGATAGGTTTTAAGATTCTTACTAGTCAGGTATATTCTTAGCTGTTTAATATGGGGTGTTGAGTACACTTAGTTGAACAAGGATGAGCTCTTGTTATTACATATTTGGCTTATGGAACGGTATCTGTGCTAATTTCAATCTCTGGTTTTATGCAGCACCCCAACTCACCTTTACCCTTAAGCAAGCATAAGTTGGTTTTCTACATTTGAGACCCTGTTCTGTTTTGGAATTCAGTTCCTGTGTAACCAAGTTTACATTCCGTGTATTAGTGATATCTTATGATGTTTCTTTTTCTGTGTGACTTATTTCAGTTAGAATCATCGTACCTGAATCCACTCATTATGCTGCTACGGGCCTGATGATATAGATTTCATTGCTGAGGGATATTGCATTGTACGTAAGTACCACAACTTCTTTATCCATTTTTCACTTTCTGCGATACTGAACTTGTACTGTAAACGAGATTCTTGTAAACAGAGCCGTCCCAAAATTTGGGGTGGCTGTGTCTTTTTGATTTTAATTTCCCTAAGCTATAGGACCATAAGTGGAAGTGCCCTAGGCTCTGTTGCTTTGTTTTTTAGATGTTTCAGGAAACACCCTACACTTCTCCAGAGTGGCTGTTGGCAATTTACATCCCGCCCATCAGCATAACAAGGCTCCCAGTTCTCCATGGCCTGTCATGCCTTTCTGGATTTTATACTTTTTTAAGATGGCCCTTTTGACCTGGGGGCAGTGAGAGTACACTGTAGTGCAGATTTCCTTTGCAAGCTTGCTTGGTTATCCAGAAAGTGCGTATGCGTTTCTTCCTAGGAAAAAACGCATATTCCCTTTTTGGCCAAGTGCATCATTGTGGACGTTCTGCCTCTTTTCCTATGCTTTCAATGCAATTCCAGTCTACCTCCTGAAATCGGTTTCCTGCAATTCTGCCCCACTTTCAAGTCCTCTTGGCAGCCTTACTTCAGTATATTTTTGGACGATAGCTGTCATTTATAACTCCTCAGGTTTGTGAATTACAGTGCCCCTGAGCTCCTTTCTTCAACTCGCTTTCTTTTGAGCTGGCCGCAACACCGCAGGATGGCTTCAGGCCCTAATCTGGTTCCGGCATGGCAGGCTGAGCCTTTGGTTAATTCCTCTTCCTGGTGGGAAATGAGAGTTCAATTTGCCCGTCCAGACACCTCCAGCTAGTCTCTCATTGGTTCTCCCTATTCCTGTTCATCTTCTGCAGAAATTGCAAACTGGGCCAAACAGGAGGTTAAAGGCACTGACTCTCCAAGTGGGGAGAGTGTTAGTAAAGCGTCTGGAATGTTGCACCAGAGTACCAGGGGACGAAAACTGAGACATATTTGAAAACGTCTCCTGATCACACGGTTGATCATACTCTGGGTTCCACATGCATGTTTTAGCTGAAGGAAGAATACCTTAAACCTGGAGAGTTGAGACCCTTGGAATGGGTACCATGCAATATGACTTCAAAGGGTCTTCATTTGCTCACCGAACCTCTCCAATCCTATCACTGCTGCGTTTATGCCCCTGTACACACGCTTGATTCTCTTTCGGAGACATAGCAATCCATAGGTTTTCAGATACTTACTAGTCAGTTACATTATTAGGCGTTTAATATGGGGTGTTGAGTCCATTTCGTTGAGCAAGGAGTAGCTCTTGTCTTTTACATATTAGGCTTAAGGAACTTTATCTGTGCTCATTTCAATCTCTGGTTTTATGCAGCACCCCAACTCACCTTTACCCTTAAGCAAGCAAAAGTTGGTTTTCTAAATTTGAGACCCTGTTCTGTTTTGTAATTCAGTTCCTGTGTAGCCAAGTTTACATTCCGTGCATTAGTGATATCTTATGATGTTTCTTTTTCTGTGTGAATTATTTCAGTTAGAATCATCATAGCTGAATCCACTCATTATGCTGCTACGGGCCTGATGACATAGATTTCATTGCTGAGGGATATTGCATTGTACGTAAGTACCACAACTACTTTCTCAATTTTTCACTTTCTGCGATATTGAACTTGTACAGTAAACGAGGTTCTTGTAAACAGAGCCGTCCCAAACTTTGGGGAGGCTGTGTCTTTTTGATTTTAATTTCCCTAAGCTATAGGACCATAAGTGGGAGTGCCCTAGGCTCTGTTGCTTTGTTTTTTAGATGTTTCAGGAAACACCATACACTTCTCCCTAGTGGCTGTTGGCAATTTACATCCCGCCCATCAGCATAACAAGGCTCCCAGTTCTCCATGGCCTGTCCTGCCTTTCTGCATTTTACACTTTTTTCAGATGGCCCTTTAGACCTGGGGTAAGTGAGACTTCATTGTAGTGCAGATTTCCTTTGCAAGCTTGCTTGGTTGGCCAAAAAGGGCGTATGCGTTTTTTCCTGAATATATTCAGGAAAAAACGCATACGCCCTTTTTGGCCAAGTGCATCATTGTGGACGTTCTGCCTCTTTTCCTATGCTTTCAATGCAATTCTAGTCTACCTCCTGAAATCGGTTTCCTGCAATTCTGCCCTGCTTTCAAGTCCGCTTGGCAGCCTTACTTCACTATATTTTTGGACGATAGCTGTCATTTATAACTCCTCATGTTTGTGAATTACAGTGCCCCTGAGCTCCTTTCTTCAACTCGCTTTCTTGTGAGCTGGCCGCAACACCATAGGATTGCTTCAGGCCCTAATCTGGTTCCGGCACGGCACGCTGAGCCTTTGGTTAATTCCTCTTCCTGGTGGGAAATGAGAGTTCAATTTGCCCGTCCAGACACCTCCAGCTAGGCTCTCATTGGTTCTACCTATTCCTGTTCGTCTTCTGCAGAAATTGCAAACTGGGCCAAAGAGGAGGTTAAAGGCACTGACTCTCCAACTGGGGAGAGTGTTAGTAAAGCGTCTGGAATGTTGCACCCGAGTATCAGGGGACGAAAACTGAGACATATTTGAACACGTCTCCCGATCACACGGTTGATCATACTCTGGGTTCCACATGCATGTTTTAGCTGAAGGAAGAATCCCTTAAACCTGGAGAGTTGAGACCCGTGGAATGGGTACCATGCAATATGACTTCAAAGGGTCTTCATTTGCTCACCGAACCTCTCCAATCCTATCACTGCTGCGTTTATGCCCCTGTACACATGCTTGATTCTCTTTCAGAGACACAGCAATCCATAGGTTTTAAGATACTTACTAGTCAGGTACATTCTTAGGTGTTTAATATGGGGTGTTGAGTCCATTTCGTTGAGCAAGGAGTAGCTCTTGTCTATTACATATTTGGCTTAAGGAAATTTATCTGTGCTCATTTCAATCTCTGGTTTTATGTAGCACCCCAACTCACCTTTCCCCTTAAGCAAGCATAAGTTGGTTTTCTAAATTTGAGTCCCTGTTCTGTTTTGTAATCCAGTTCCTGTGTAGCCAATTTTACATTCCGTGTATTAGTGATATCTTATGATGTTTCTTTTTCTGTGTGACTTATTTCAGTTAGAATCATCATACATGAATCCACTCATTATGCTGCTACGGGCCTGAAGGCATAGATTTCATTGCTGAGGGATATTGCATTGTACATAAGTACCACAACTTCTTTATCCATTTCTCACTTTCTGCGATACTGAACTTGTACCGTAAACGAGGTTCTTGTAAACAGAGCCGTCCCAAACTTTGGGGTGGCTGTGTCTTTTTGATTTAAATTTCCCTAAGCTATAGGACCATAAGTGGAAGTGCCCTAGGCTCTGCTGCTTTGTTTCTTAGATGTTTCAGGAAACACCATACACTTCTCCCGAGTGGCTGTTGGCAATTTACATCCCGCCCATCAGCATAACAAGGCTCCCAGTTCTCCATGGCCTGTCCTGCCTTTCTGGATTTTACACTTTTTTCAGATGGCCCCTTTGACCGGGGGGAAGTGAGACTTCATTGTAGTGCAGTTTTCCTTTGCAAGCTTGCTTGGTTGGCCAAAAAGGGCGTATGCGTTTTCCCTGAGTATATTCAGGAAAAAACGCATACGCCCTTTTTGGCCAAGTGTATCATTGTGGACGTTCTGCCTCTTTTCCTATGCTTTAAATGCAATTCTAGTCTACCTCCTGAAATCGGTTTTCTGCAATTCTGCCCCGCTTTCAAGTCCTCTTGGCAGCCTTACTTCAGTATATTTTTGGACGATAGCTGTCATTTATAAGTCTGCAGGTTTGTGAATTACAGTGCCCCTGAGCTCCTTTCTTCAACTCGCTTTCTTGTGAGCTGGCTGCAAGACCGCAGGATTGCTTCAGGCCGTAATCTGGTTTCGGCACGGCACGTTGAGCCTTTGGTTAATTCCTCTTCCTGGTGGGAAATGAGAGTTCAATTTGCCCGTCCAGACACCTCCAGCTAGTCTCTCATTGGTTCTCCCTATTCCTGTTCATCCTCCGCAGAAATTGCAATCTGGGCCAAACAGGAGGTTAAAGGCCCTGACTCTCCAAGTCGGGAGAGTGTTAGTAAAGCATCTCGAATGTTGCACCCGAGTACCAGGGGACGAAAACTGAGACATATTTGAACACGTCTCCCGATCACACGGTTGATCATACTCTGGGTTGCACATGCATGTTTCAGCTGAAGGAAGAATCCCTGAAACCTGGAGAGTTGAGACCCGTGGAATGGGTACCATGCAATATGTCTTCAAAGGGTCTTCATTTGCTCACCGAACCTCTCCAATCCTATCACTGCTGCGTTTATGCCCCTTTACACATGCTTGATTCTCTTTCAGAGACATAGCAATCCATAGGTTTTAAGATACTTACTAGTCAGGTACATTCTAGGTGTTTAATATGGGCTGCTGAGTCCATTTCGTTGAGCAAGGAGTAGCTCTTGTGTTTCAATATTTGGCTTAAGAACTTTATCTGTGCTCATTTCAATCTCTGGTTTTATGCAGCACCCCAACTCCCCTTTCCCCTTAAGCAAGCATAAGTTGTTTTCCTAAATTTGAGACCCTGTTCTGTTTTGGAATTCAGTTCCTGTGTAGCCAAGTTTACATTCCGTGTATTAGTGATATCTTATGATGTTTCTTTTTCTGTGTGACTTATTTCAGTTAGAATCATCATACATGAATCCACTCATTATGCTGCTACGGGCCTGATGACATAGATTTCATTGCTGAGGGATATTGCATTGTACGTAAGTACCACAACTTCTTTATCCATTTTTCACTTTCTGCGATACTGAACTTGTCCCATAAAAGAGGTTCTTGTAAACAGAGGCGTCCCAAACTTTGGGGTGGCTGTGTCTTTTTGATTTTAATTTCCCTAAGCTATAGGACCATAAGTGGAAGTGCCCTAGGCTCTGTTGCTTTGTTTTTTAGATGTTTCAGGAAACACCATACACTTCTCCCGAGTGGCTATTGGCAATTTACATCCCGCCCATCAGCATAACAAGGCTCCAAGTTCTCCATGGTCTGTCCTGTCTTTCTGGATTTTACACTTTTTTCAGATGGCCCCTTTGACTGGGGGAATTGAGACTTCATTGCAGTGCAGTTTTCCTTTGCAAGCTTGCTTGGTTGTTCAAAAAGGGCGTATGCGTTTTTCCCTGAATATATTCAGGGAAAAACGCATACGCCCTTTTTGGCCAAGTGCATCATTGTGGACGTTCTGCCTCTTTTCCTATGCTTTCAATGCAATTCCAGTCTACCTCCTGAAATCGGTTTCCTGCAATTCTGCCCCGCTTTCAAGTCCTCTTGGCAGCCTTACTTCAGTATATTTTTGGACAATAGCTGTCATTTATAACTCTGCATGTTTGTGCATTACAGTGCCCCTGAGCTCCTTTCTTCAACTCGCTTTCTTGTGACCTGGCCGCAACAACGCAAGATGGCTTCAGGCCTTAATCTGGTTCCGGCACGGCATGCTGAGCCTTTGGTTAATTCCTCTTCCTGGTGGGAAATGAGAGTTAAATTTGCCCTTCCAGACACCTCCAGCTAGTCTCTCATTGGTTCTCCCTATTCCTGTTCATCTTCCGCAGAAATTGCAAACTGGGCCAAACAGGAGGTTAAAGGCACTGACTCTCCAAGTCGGGAGAGTGTTAGTAAAGCATCTCGAATGTTGCACCCGAGTACCAGGGGACGAAAACTGAGACATATTTGAACACGTCTCCCGATCACACGGTTGATCATACTCTGGGTTCCACATGCATGTTTTAGCAGAAGGAAGAATACCTTAAACCTTGGTAGTTGAAACCCGTGGAATGGGTACCATGGAATATGACTTCAAAGGGTCTTCATTTGCTCACCGAACCTCTCCAATCTTATCACTGCTGCGTTTATGCCCCTGTACACTCGCTTGATTCTCTTTCGGAGACATAGCAATCCATAGGTTTTAAGATACTTACGAGTCAGGTACATTCTTAGGCGTTTAATATGGGGTGTTGAGTCCATTTCGTTGAGCAAGGAGTAGCTCTTGTCTATTCCATATTTGGCTTAAGGAACTTTATCTGTGCTCATTTCAATCTCTGGTTTTATGCAGCACCCCAACTCACCTTTCCCCTTAAGCAAGCATAAGTTGGTTTCCTAAATTTGAGACCCTGTTCTGTTTTGGAATTCAGTTCCTGTGTAGCCAAGTTTACATTCCGTGTATTACTGATATCTTATGATGTTTCTTTTTCTGTGTGACTTATTTCAGTTAGAATCATCATACCTGAATCCACTCATTATGCTGCTAAGGGCCTGATGACATAGATTTCATTGCTGAGTGATACTGCATTGTACGTAAGTACCACAACTTCTTTATCCATTTTTCACTTTCTGCTATATTGAACTTGTACCGTAAACGAGGTTCTTGTAAACAGAGGCGTCCCAAACTTTGGGGTGGCTGTGTCTTTTTGATTTTAATTTCCCTAAGCTATAGGACCATAAGTGGAAGTGCCCTAGGCTCTGTTGCTTTGTTTTTTAGATGTTTCAGGAAACACCATACACTTCTCCCGAGTGTCTGTTGGCAATTTACATCCCGCCCATCAGCATAACAAGGCTCCCAGTTCTCCATGGCCTGTCCTGCCTTTCTGGATTTTACACTTTTTTCAGATGGCCCTTTTGACCGGGGGGAAGTCAGACTTCATTGTAGTGCAGATTTCCTTTGCAAGCTTGCTTGGTTGGCCAAAAAGGGCGTATGCGTTTTCTCCTGAATATATTCAGGAAAAAACGCATACGCCCTTTTTGGCCAAGTGCATCATTGTGGACGTTCTGCCTCTTTTCCTATGCTTTCAATGCAATTCCAGTCTACCTCCTGAAATCGGTTTCCTGCAATTCTGCCCCGCTTTCAAGTCCTCTTGGCAGCCTTACTTCAGTATATTTTTGGACGATAGCTGTCATTTATAACTCTGCAGGTTTGTGAATTACAGTGCCCCTGAGCTCCTTTCTTCAACTCGCTTGCTTGTGAGCTGGCCGCAACACCGCAGGATGGCTTCAGGCCCTAATCTGGTTCTGGCACGGCACGCTGAGCCTTTGGTTATTTCCTCTTCCTGGTGGGAAATGAGAGTTAAATTTGCCCGTCCAGACACCTCCAGCTAGTCTCTCATTGGTTCTCGCTATTCCTGTTCATCTTCCGCAGAAATTGCAAACTGGGCCAAACAGGAGGTTAAAGGCGCTGACTCTCCAAGTGGGGAGAGTGTTAGTAAAGCGTCTGGAATGTTGCACCCGAGTACAAGGGTACGAAAACTGAGAC
Organism: Stenella coeruleoalba; assembly: GCF_951394435.1. NCBI lineage: Eukaryota > Metazoa > Chordata > Mammalia > Artiodactyla > Delphinidae > Stenella > Stenella coeruleoalba. The sequence goes on along the minus strand of NW_027646003.1, from coordinate 68,641 downwards.
ATATTTGAACACGTCTCCCGTTCACATGGATGATCATACTCTAGGTTCCACATGCAAGTTTTAGCTGAAGGAAGAATACCTTAAACCTGGAGAGTTGAGACCCGTGTAATGGGTACCATGCAATATGACTTCAAAGGGTCTTCATTTGCTCACTGAACCTCTCCAATCCTATCACTGCTGCGTTTATGCCCCTGTACACACGCTTGATTCTCTTTCGGAGACATAGCAATCCATAGGTTTTAAGATACTTACTAGTCAGGTACATTCTTAGGCGTTTAATATGGGGTGTTGAGTCCATTTCGTTGAGCAAGGAGTAGCTCTTGTCTATTCCATATTTGGCTTAAGGAACTTTATCTGTGCTCATTTCAATCTCTGGTTTTATGCAGCACCCCAACTCACCTTTCCCCTTAGGCAAGCATAAGTTGGTTTTCTACATTTGAGACCCTGTTCTGTTTTGGAATTCAGTTCCTTTGTAGCCAAGTTTACATTCCATGTATTAGTGATATCTTATGATGTTTCTTTTTTTGTGTGACTTATTTCAGTTAGAATCATCATACCTGAATACACTCATTGTGCTGCTAAGGGCCTGATGACATAGATTTCATTGCTGAGTGATATTGCTTTGTAAGTAAATACCACAAATTCTTTATCCATTTTTCACTTTCTGCGATGTTGAACTTGTACTGTAAACGAGGTTCTTGTAAACAGAGGCGTCCCAAACTTTGGGGTGGCTGTGTCTTTTTGATTTTAATTTCCCTAAGCTATAGGACCATAAGTGGAAGTGCCCTAGGCTCTGTTGCTTTGTTTTTTAGATGTTTCAGGAAACACCATACACTTCTCCCGAGTGTCTGTTGGCAATTTACATCCCGCCCATCAGCATAACAAGGCTCCCAGTTCTCCATGGCCTGTCCTGCCTTTCTGGATTTTACACTTTTTTCAGATGGCCCTTTTGACCGGGGGGAAGTCAGACTTCATTGTAGTGCAGATTTCCTTTGCAAGCTTGCTTGGTTGGCCAAAAAGGGCGTATGCGTTTTCTCCTGAATATATTCAGGAAAAAACGCATACGCCCTTTTTGGCCAAGTGCATCATTGTGGACGTTCTGCCTCTTTTCCTATGCTTTCAATGCAATTCCAGTCTACCTCCTGAAATCGGTTTCCTGCAATTCTGCCCCGCTTTCAAGTCCTCTTGGCAGCCTTACTTCAGTATATTTTTGGACGATAGCTGTCATTTATAACTCTGCAGGTTTGTGAATTACAGTGCCCCTGAGCTCCTTTCTTCAACTCGCTTGCTTGTGAGCTGGCCGCAACACCGCAGGATGGCTTCAGGCCCTAATCTGGTTCTGGCACGGCACGCTGAGCCTTTGGTTATTTCCTCTTCCTGGTGGGAAATGAGAGTTAAATTTGCCCGTCCAGACACCTCCAGCTAGTCTCTCATTGGTTCTCGCTATTCCTGTTCATCTTCCGCAGAAATTGCAAACTGGGCCAAACAGGAGGTTAAAGGCGCTGACTCTCCAAGTGGGGAGAGTGTTAGTAAAGCGTCTGGAATGTTGCACCCGAGTACAAGGGTACGAAAACTGAGACATATTTGAACACGTCTCCCGTTCACATGGATGATCATACTCTAGGTTCCACATGCAAGTTTTAGCTGAAGGAAGAATACCTTAAACCTGGAGAGTTGAGACCCGTGTAATGGGTACCATGCAATATGACTTCAAAGGGTCTTCATTTGCTCACTGAACCTCTCCAATCCTATCACTGCTGCGTTTATGCCCCTGTACACACGCTTGATTCTCTTTCGGAGACATAGCAATCCATAGGTTTTAAGATACTTACTAGTCAGGTACATTCTTAGGCGTTTAATATGGGGTGTTGAGTCCATTTCGTTGAGCAAGGAGTAGCTCTTGTCTATTCCATATTTGGCTTAAGGAACTTTATCTGTGCTCATTTCAATCTCTGGTTTTATGCAGCACCCCAACTCACCTTTCCCCTTAGGCAAGCATAAGTTGGTTTTCTACATTTGAGACCCTGTTCTGTTTTGGAATTCAGTTCCTTTGTAGCCAAGTTTACATTCCATGTATTAGTGATATCTTATGATGTTTCTTTTTTTGTGTGACTTATTTCAGTTAGAATCATCATACCTGAATACACTCATTGTGCTGCTAAGGGCCTGATGACATAGATTTCATTGCTGAGTGATATTGCTTTGTAAGTAAATACCACAAATTCTTTATCCATTTTTCACTTTCTGCGATGTTGAACTTGTACTGTAAACGAGGTTCTTGTAAACAGAGGCGTCCCAAACTTTGGGGTGGCTGTGTCTTTTTGATTTTAATTTCCCTAAGCTATAGGACCATAAGTAGAAGTGCCCTAGGCTCTGTTGCTTTGTTTTTTAGATGTTTCAGGAAACACCATACACTTCTCCCGAGTGTCTGTTGGCAATTTACATCCCGCCCATCAGCATAACAAGGCTCCCAGTTCTCCATGGCCTGTCCTGCCTTTCTGGATTTTACACTTTTTTCAGATGGCCCTTTTGACCGGGGGGAAGTGAGACTTCATTGTAGTGCAGATTTCCTTTGCAAGCTTGCTTGGTTGGCCAAAAAGGGCGTATGCGTTTTTTCCTGAATATATTCAGGAAAAAACGCATATGCCCTTTTTGGCCAAGTGCATCATTGTGGACGTTCTGCCTCTTTTCCTATGCTTTCAATGCAATTCCAGTCTACCTCCTGAAATCGGTTTCCTGCAATTCTGCCCCGCTTTCAAGTCCTCTTGGCAGCCTTACTTCAGTATATTTTTGGACGATAGCTGTCATTTATAACTCTGCAGGTTTGTGAATTACAGTGCCCCTGAGCTCCTTTCTTCAACTCGATTTCTTTTGAGCTGGCCGCAACACCGCAGGATGGCTTCAGACCCTAATCTGGTTCCGGCACGGCACGCTGAGCCTTTGGTTATTTCCTCTTCCTGGTGGGAAATGAGAGTTAAATTTGCCCGTCCAGACACCTCCAGCTAGTCTCTCATTGGTTCTCCCTATTCCTGTTCATCTTCCGCAGAAATTGCAAACTGGGCCAAACAGGAGGTTAAAGGCGCTGACTCTCCAAGTGGGGAGAGTGTTAGTAAAGCGTCTCGAATGTTGCACCCGAGTACCAGGGGAGGAAAACTGAGATATATTTGAACACGTCTCCCGTTCACACGGTTGATCATACTCTGGGTTCCACATGCATGTTTTAGCTGAAGGAAGAATACCTTAAACCTGGAGAGTTGAGACCCGTGTAATGGGTACCATGCAATATGACTTCAAAGGGTCTTCATTTGCTCACCGAACCTCTCCAATCCTATCACTGCTGCGTTTATGCCCCTGTACACACGCTTGATTCTCTTTCGGAGACATAGCAATCCATAGGTTTTAAGATACTTACTAGTCAGGTACATTCTTAGGCGTTTAATATGGGGTGTTGAGTCCATTTCGTTGAGCAAGGAGTAGCTCTTGTCTATTCCATATTTGGCTTAAGGAACTTTATCTGTGCTCATTTCAATCTCTGGTTTTATGCAGCACCCCAACTCACCTTTCCCCTTAAGCAGGCATAAGTTGGTTTTCTACATTTGAGACCCTGTTCTGTTTTGGAATTCAGTTCCTTTGTAGCCAAGTGTACATTCCGTGTATTAGTGATATATTATGATGTTTCTTTTTCTGTGTGACTTATTTCAGTTAGAATCATCATACCTGAATCCACTCATTGTGCTGCTACGGGCCTGATGACATAGATTTCATTGCTGAGTGATATTGCTTTGTAAGTAAATACCACAACTTCTTTATCCATTTTTCACTTTCTGCGATGTTGAACTTGTACTGTAAACGAGGTTCTTGTAAACAGAGGCGTCCCAAACTTTGGGGTGGCTGTGTCTTTTTGATTTTAATTTCCCTAAGCTATAGGACCATAAGTGGAAGTGCCCTAGGCTCTGTTGCTTTGTTTTTTAGATGTTTCAGGAAACACCATACACTTCTCCCGAGTGTCTGTTGGCAATTTACATCCCGCCCATCAGCATAACAAGGCTCCCAGTTCTCCATGGCCTGTCCTGCCTTTCTGGATTTTACACTTTTTTCAGATGGCCCTTTTGACCGGAGGGAAGTGAGACTTCATTGTAGTGCAGATTTCGTTTGCAAGCTTGCTTGGTTGGCCAAAAAGGGCGTATGCGTTTTTTCCTGAATATATTCAGGAAAAAAGGCATATGCCCTTTTTGGCCAAGTGCATCATTGTGGACGTTCTGCCTCTTTTCCTATGCTTTCAATGCAATTCCAGTCTACCTCCTGAAATCGGTTTCCTGCAATTCTGCCCCGCTTTCAAGTCCTCTTGGCACCCTTACTTCAATATATTTTTGGACGATTGGTGTAATTTATAACTCTGTAGGTTTGTGAATTACAGTGCCCCTGAGCTCCTTTCTTCAACTCGCTTTCTTGTGAGCTGCCGTAACACCGCAGGATGGTTTCAGGCCCTAATTTGGTTCCGGAACGGCATGCTGAGCCTTTGGATAATTCCTCTTCCTGGTGTGAAATGACAGTTAAATTTGCCCGTCCAGACACCTCCAGCTAGTCTCTCATTGGTTCTCCCTATTCCTGTTCATCATCCGCAGAAATTGCAAACTGGGCCAAACAGGAGGTTAAAGGGAGTGACTCTCCAAGTCGAGAGAGTTTTAGTAAAGCATCTGGAATGTTGCACCCGAGTACCAGGGGAGGAAAACTGAGACATATTTGAACACGACTCCCCATCACATGGTTGATCATACTCTAGGTTCCACATGCATGTTTTAGCTGAAGGAAGAATACCCTAAACCTGGAGAGTTGAAACCCGTGGAATGGGTACCATGCAATATGACTTCAAAGGGTCTTCATTTGCTCACCGAACCTCTCCAATCCTATCACTGCTGCGTTTATGCCCCTGTACACACGCTGGATTCTCTTTTGGAGACATAGCAATCCATAGGTTTTCTGATACTTACTAGTCAGGTACATTCTTAGGCGTTTAATATGGGGTGTTGAGTCCATTTCGTAGACCAAGGAGTAGCTCTTGTCGATTCCATATTTGGCTTCAGGAACTTTATCTGTGCTCATTTCAATCTCTGGTTTTATGCAGCACCCCAACTCACCTTTCCCCTTAAGCAAGCATAAGTTGGTTTTCTCAATTTGAGACCCTGTTCTGTTTTGGAATTCAGGTCCTGTGTATCCAAGTTTACATTCCGTGTATTAGTGATATCTTATGATGTTTCTTTTTCTGTGTGACTTATTTCAGTTAGAATCATCGTACCTGAATCCACTCATTGTGCTGCTAAGGGCCTGATGACATAGATTTCATTGCTGAGTTATATTGCTTTGTAAGTAAATACCACAACTTCTTTATCCATTTTTCACTTTCTGCGATGTTGAACTTCTACTGTAAACGAGGTTCTTGTAAACAGAGGCGTCCCAAACTTTGGGGTGGCTTTGTCTTTTTGATTTTCATTTCCCTAAGCTATAGGACCATAAGTGGAAGTGCCCTAGGCTCTGTTGCTTTGTTTTTTAGATGTTTCTGGAAACAACATACACTTCTCCCGAGGGTCTGTTGGCAATTTACATCCCGCCCATCAGCATAACAAGGCTCCCAGTTCTCCATGGCCTGTCCTGCCTTTCTGCATTTTACACTTTTTTCAGATTGCCCTTTTGACCGGGGGGAAGTCAGACTTCATTGTAGTGCAGATTTCCTTTGCAAGCTTGCTTGGTTGGCCAAAAAGGGCATACGCGTTTTTTCCTGAATATATTCAGGAAAAAACGCATACGCTTTTTTTGGGCAAGTGCATCATTGTGGACGCTCTGCCTCTTTTCCTATGCTTTCAATGCAATTCCAGTCTACCTCCTGAAATCGGTTTCCTGCAATTCTGCCCCGCTTTCAAGTCCTCTTGGCACCCTTACTTCAATATATTTTTGGACGATAGCTGTAATTTATAACTCTGTAAGTTTGTGAATTACAGTGCCCCTGAGCTCCTTTCTTCAACTCGCTTTCTTGTGAGCTGCCGCAACACCGCAGGATGGCTTCAGGCCCTAATTTGGTTCCGGAATGGCACGCTGAGCCTTTGGTTAATTCCTCTTCCTGGTGGGAAATGACAGTTAAATTTGCCCGTCCAGACACCTCCAGCTAGTCTCTCATTGGTTCTCCCTATTCCTGTTCATCTTCCGCAGAAATTGCAAACTGGGCCAAACAGGAGGTTAAAGGGACTGACTCTCCAAGTCGGGAGAGTGTTAGTAAAGCGTCTGGAATGTTGCACCGGAGTACCAGGGGAGGAAAACTGAGACATATTTGAACACGACTCCCGATCACATGGTTGATCATACTCTAGGTTCCACATGCATATTTTAGCTGAAGGAAAAATACCGTAAGCCTGGGTAGTTGAAACCCGTGGAATGGGTACCATGCAATATGACTTCAAAGGGTCTTCATTTGCTCACCGAACCTCTCCAATCCTATCACTGCTGCGTTTATGCCCCTGTACACATGCTTGATTCTCTTTTCGAGACATAGCAATCCATAGGATTTAAGATACTTACTAGTCAGGTACATTCTTAGGCGTTTAATATGGAGTGTTGAGTCCATTTCGTTGAGCAAGGAGTAGCTCTTGTCTATTCCATATTTGGCTTAAGGAACTTTATCTGTGCTCATTTCAATCTCTGGTTTTATGCAGCACCCCAACTCACCTTTCCCCTTAAGCAAGCATAAGTTGGTTTTCTAAATTTGAGACCCTGTTCTGTTTTGGAATTCAGTTCCTGTGTAGCCAAGTTTACATTCCGTGTATTACTGATATCTTATGATGTTTCTTTTTCTGTGTGACTTATTTCAGTTAGAATCATCGTACCTGAATCCACTCATTATGCTGCTACGGGCCTGATGACATAGATTTAATTGCTGAGTGATACTGCATTGTATGTAAGTACCACAAGTTCTTTATCCATTTTTTACTTTCTGTGATATTGAACTTGTATGGTAAACGAGGTTCTTGTAAACAGAGGCGTCCCAAACTTTGGGGTGGCTGTGTCTTTTTGATTTTAATTTCCCTAAGCTATAGGACCATAAGTGGAAGTGCCCTAGGCTCTGTTGCTTTGTTTTTTAGATGTTTCAGGAAACACCATACACTTCTCCCGAGTGTCTGTTGGCAATTTACATCCCGCCCATCAGCATAACAAGACTCCCAGTTCTCCATGGCCTGTCCTGCCTTTCTGGATTTTACACTTTTTTCAGATGGCCCTTTTGACCGGGGGGAAGTGAGACTTCATTGTAGTGCAGATTTCCTTTGCAAGCTTGCTTGGTTGGCCAAAAAGTGCGTATGCGTTTTTTCCTGAATATATTCAGGAAAAAATGCATACGCCCTTTTTGGCCAAGTGCATCATTGTGGACGTTCTGCCTCTTTTCCTATGCTTTCACTGCAATTCCAGTCTACCTCCTGAAATCGGTATCCTGCAATTCTGCCCCGCTTTCAAGTCCTCTTGGCAGCTATACTTCAGTATATTTTTGGACGATAGCTGTCATTTATAACTCTGCAGGTTTGTGAATTACAGTGCCCCTGAGCTCCTTTCTTCAACTCGCTTTCTTTTGAGCTGGCCGCAACACCGCAAGATGGCTTCAGGTCCTAATCTGGTTCCGGCACAGCACGCTGAGCCTTTGGTTAATTCCTCTTCCTGGTGGGAAATGAGAGTTAAATTTGCCCGTCCAGACACCTCCAGCTAGTCTCTCATTGGTTCTCGCTATTCCTGTTCATTTTCCGCAGAAATTGCAAACTGGGCCAAACAGGTGGTTAAAGGGACTGAGTCTCCAAGTCGGGAGAGTTTTAGTAAAGCGTCTGGAATGTTGCACCCGAGTACCAGGGTACGAAAACTGAGACATATTTGAACACGTCTCCCGTTCACATGGTTGATCATACTCTAGGTTCCACATTCATGTTTTAGCTGAAGGAAGAATACCTTAAACCTGGGTAGTTGAAACCCGTGGAATGGGTACCATGCAATATGACTTCAAAGGGTCTTCATTTGCTCACCGAACCTCTCCAATCCTATCACTGCTGCGTTTATGCCCCTGTACACATGCTTGATTCTCTTTCGGAGACATAGCAATCCATAGGTTTTAAGATACTTACTAGTCAGGTACATTCTTAGGCATTTAATATGCGGTGTTGAGTCCATTTCGTTGAGCAAGGAGTAGCTCTTGTCTATTCCATATTTGGCTTAAGGAACTTTATCTGTGCTCATTTCAATCTCTGGTTTTATGCAACACCCCAACTCACCTTTTCCCTTAAGCAAGAATAAGTTGGTTTTCTAAATTTGATGCCCTGTTCTGTTCTGTAATTCAGTTCCTGTGTAGCCAAGTTTACATTCCATGTATTACTGATATCTTATGATGTTTCTATTTCTGTGTGACTTATTTCAGTTAGAATCATCGTACCTGAATCCACTCATTATGCTGCTATGGGCCTGATGACATAGATTTCATTGCTCAGTGATACTGCATTGTACGTAAGTACGACAAGTTCTTTCTCCATTTTTCACTTTCTGTGATATTGAACTTGTACGGTAAACGAGGTTCTTGTAAACAGAGGCGTCCCAAACTTTGGGGTGGCTGTGTCTTTTTGATTTTCATTTCCCTAAGCTATAGGACCATAAGTGGAAGTGCCCTAGGCTCTGTTGCTTTGTTTTTTAGATGTTTCAGGAAACACCATACACTTCTCCCGAGTGTCTGTTGGCAATTTACATCCTGCCCATCAGCATAACAAGGCTCCCAGTTCTCCATGGCCTGTCCTGCCTTTCTGGATTTTACACTTTTTTCAGAGGGCCCTTTTGACCGGGGGGAAGTGAGACTTCATTGTAGTGCAGATTTCCTTTGCAAGCTTGCTTGGTTGGCCAAAAAGGGGCGTATGCGTTTTTTCCTGAATATATTCAGGAAAAAACGCATACGCCACTTTTTGGCCAAGTGCATCATTGTGGACGTTCTGCCTCTTTTCCTATGCTTTCAATGCAATTCCAGTCTACCTCCTGAAATCGGTTTCCTGCAATTCTGCCCCGCTTTCAAGTCCTCTTGGCAGCCTTACTTCAGTATATTTTTGGACGATAGCTGTCATTTATAACTCTGCAGGTTTGTGAATTACAGTGCCCCTGAGCTCCTTTCTTCAACTCGCTTTCTTTTGAGCTGGCCGCAACACCGCAGGATGGCTTCAGGCCCTAATCTGGTTCCGGCACGGCACGCTGAGCCTTTGGTTATTTCCTCTTCCTGGTGGGAAATGAGAGTTAAATTTGCCCGTCCAGACACCTCCAGCTAGTCTCTCATTGGTTCTCGCTATTCCTGTTCATCTTCCGCAGAAATTGCAAACTGGGCCAAACAGGAGGTTAAAGGCGCTGACTCTCCAAGTGGGGAGAGTGTTAGTAAAGCGTCTGGAATGTTGCACCCGAGTACCAGGGTATGAAAACTGAGGCATATTTGAACACGTCTCCCGATCACATGGTTGATTATACTCTGGGTTCCACATGCATGTTTTAGCTGAAGGAAGAATACCTTAAACCTGGAGAGTTGAGACCCGTGTATTGTGTACCATGCAATATGACTTCAAAGGGTCTTCATTTGCTCACCGAACCTCTCCAATCCTATCACTGCTGTGTTTATGCCCCTGTACACACACTTGATTCTCTTTTGGAGACATAGCAATCCATAGGTTTTAAGATACTTACTAGTCAGGTACATTCTTAGGCGTTTAATATGGGGTGTTGAGTCCATTTCGTTGAGCAAGGAGTAGCTCTTGTCTATTCCATATTTGGCTTAAGGAACTTTATCTGTGCTCATTTCAATCTCTGGTTTTATGCAGCACCCCAACTCACCTTGTCCCTTAAGCAAGCATAAGTTGGTTTTCTAAATTTGAGACCCTGTTCTGTTCTGTAATTCAGTTCCTGTGTAGCTAAGTTTACATTCCGTGTATTACTGATATCTTATGATGTTTCTTTTTCTGTGTGACTTATTTCAGTTAGAATCACCATACCTGAATCCACTCATTGTGCTGCTAAGGGCCTCATGACATAGATTTCATTGCTGAGTGATATTGCTTTGTAAGTAAATACCACAACTTCTTTATCCATTTTTCACTTTCTGTGATATTGAACTTGTACGGTAAACGAGGTTCTTGTAAACAAAGGCGTCCCAAACTTTGGGGTGGCTGTGTCTTTTTGATTTTAATTTCCCTAAGCTATAGGACCATAAGTGGAAGTGCCCTAGGCTCTGTTGCTTTGTTTTTTAGATGTTTCAGGAAACACCATACACTTCTCCCGAGTGTCTGTTGGCAATTTACATCCCGCCCATCAGCATAACAAGGCTCCCAGTTCTCCATGGCCAGTCCTGCCTTTCTGGATTTTACACTTTTTTCAGAGGGCCCTTTTGACCGGGGGGAAGTGAGACTTCATTGTAGTGCAGATTTCCTTTGCAAGCTTGCTTGGTTGGCCAAAAAGGGGCGTATGCGTTTTTTCCTGAATATATTCAGGAAAAAACGCATACGCCCTTTTTGGCCAAGTGCATCATTGTGGACGTTCTGCCTCTTTTCCTATGCTTTCAATGCAATTCCAGTCTACCTCCTGAAATCGGTTTCCTGCAATTCTGCCCCGCTTTCAAGTCCTCTTGGCAGCCTTACTTCAGTATATTTTTGGACGATAGCTGTCATTTATAACTCTGCAGGTTTGTGAATTACAGTGCCCCTGAGCTCCTTTCTTCAACTCGCTTTCTTTTGGGCTGGCCGCAACACCGCAGGATGGCTTCAGGCCCTAATCTGGTTCCGGCACGGCACGCTGAGCCTTTGGTTATTTCCTCTTCCTGGTGGGAAATGAGAGTTAAATTTGCCCGTCCAGACACCTCCAGCTAGTCTCTCATTGGTTCTCGCTATTCCTGTTCATCTTCCGCAGAAATTGCAAACTGGGCCAAACAGGAGGTTAAAGGCGCTGACTCCTAAAGTGGGGAGAGTGTTAGTAAAGCATCTGGAATGTTGCACCCGAGTACCAGGGGAGGAAAACTGAGACATATTTGAACACATCTCCCGTTCACACGGTTGATCATATTCTGGGTTCCACATGCATGTTTTAGCTGAAGGAAGATTACTTTAAACCTGGAGAGCTGAGACTCGTGTAATGGGTACCATGCAATATGACTTCAAAGGGTCTTCATTTGCTCACCGAACCTCTCCAATCCTATCACTGCTGCGTTTATGCCCCTGTACACACGCTTGATTATCTTTCGGAGACATAGCAATCCATAGGTTTTAAGACACTTACTAGTCAGGTACATTCTTAGGCGTTTAATATGGGGTGTTGAGTCCATTTCGTTGAGCAAGGAGTAGCTCTTGTCTATTCCATATTTGGCTTAAGGAACTTTATCTGTGCTCATTTCAATCTCTGGTTTTATGCAGGACCCCAACTCACCTTTACACTTAAGCAAGCATAAGTTGGTTTTCTAAATTTGAGACCCTGTTCTGTTTTGGAATTCAGTTCCTGTGTAGCCAAGTTTACATTCCGTGTATTACTGATATCTTATGATGTTTCTTTTTCTGTGTGACTTATTTCAGTTAGAATCATCGTACCTGAATCCACTCATTATGCTGCTACGGGCCTGATGACATAGATTTCATTGCTGAGTGATACTGCATTGTACGTAAGTACCACAAGTTCTTTATCCATTTTTCACTTTCTGTGATATTAAACGTGTATGGTAAACGAGGTTCTTGTAAACAGAGGCGTCCCAAACTTTGGGGTGGCTGTGTCTTTTTCATTTTAATTTCCCTAAGCTATAGGACCATAAGTGGAAGTGCCGTAGGCTCTGTTGCATGGTTTTTTAGATGTTTCAGGAAACACCATACACTGCTCCCGAGTGTCTGTTGGCAATTTACATCCCGCCCATCAGCATAACAAGGCTCCCAGTTCTCCATGGCCTGTCCTGCCTTTCTGGATTTTACACTTTTTTCAGATGGCCCGTTTGACCGGGGTGAAGTGAGACTTCATTGTAGTGCAGATTTCCTTTGCAAGTTTGCTTGGTTGGCCAAAAAGGGCATATGCGTTTTTTCCTGAATATATTCAGGAAAAAACGCATACGCCCTTTTTGTCCAAGTGCATCATTGTGGACGCTCTGCCTCTTTTCCTATGCTTTCAATGCAATTCCAGTCTACCTCCTGAAATCGGTTTCCTGCAATTCTGCCCCGCTTTCAAGTCCTCTTGGCAGCCTTACTTCAGTATATTTTTGGACGATAGCTGTCATTTATACCTCTGCAGGTTTGTGAATTACAGTGCCCCTGAGCTCCTTTCTTCAACTCGCTTTCTTGTGAGCTGGCCGCAACACCGCAGGATGGCTTCAGGCCCTAATCTGGTTCCGGCACGGCACGCTGAGCCTTTGGTTATTTCCTCTTCCTGGTGGGAAATGAGAGTTAAATTTGCCCGTCCAGACACCTCCAGCTAGTCTCTCATTGGTTCTCCCTATTCCTGTTCATCTTCCGCAGTAATTGCAAACTGGGCCAAACAGGAGGTTAAAGGCGCTGACTCTCCAAGTGGGGAGAGTGTTAGTAAAGCGTCTGGAATGTTGCACCCGAGTACCAGGGTATGAAAACTGAGGCATATTTGAACACGTCTCCCGATCACATGGTTGATCATACTCTAGGTTCCACATGCATGTTTTAGCTGAAGGAAGAATACCCTAAACCTGGAGAGTTGAAACCCGTGGAATGGGTACCATGCAATATGACTTCAAAGGGTCTTCATTTGCTCACCAAACCTCTCCAATCCTATCACTGCTGCGTTTATGCCCCTGTACACATGCTTGATTCTCTTTTGGAGACATAGCAATCCATAGGTTTTAAGATACTTACTAGTCAGGTACATTCTTAGGCGTTTAATATGAGGTGTTGAGTCCATTTCATTGAGCAAGGAGTAGCTCTTGTCTATTCCATATTTGGCTTAAGGAACTTTATCTGTGCTCATTTCAATCTCTGGTTTTATGCAGCACCCCAACTCACCTTTACCCTTAAGCAAGCATAAGTTGGTTTTCTAAATTTGAGACCCTGTTCTGTTCTGTAATTCAGTTCCTGTGTAGCCAAGTTTACATTCCGTGTATTACTGATATCTTATGATGTTTCTTTTTCTGTGTGACTTATTTCAGTTAGAATCATCGTACCTGAATCCACTCATTATGCTGCTACGGGCCTGATGACATAGATTTCATTGCTGAGTGATACTGTATTGTACGTTAGTACCACAAGTTCTTTATCCATTTTTCACTTTCTGTGATATTGAACTTGTACGGTAAACGAGGTTCTTGTAAACAGAGGCGTCCCAAACTTTGGGGTGGCTGTGTCTTTTTGATTTTAATTTCCCTAAGCTATAGGACCATAAGTGGAAGTGCCCTAGGCTCTGTTGCTTTGTTTTTTAGATGTTTCAGGAAATACCATACACTTCTGCGGAGTGTCTGTTGGCAATTTACATCCCGCCCATCAGCATAACAAGGCTCCCAGTTCTCCATGGCCTGTCCTGCCTTTCTGGATTTTACACTTTTTTCAGATGGCCCTTTTGACCGGGGGGAAGTCAGACTTCATTGTAGTGCAGATTTCCTTTGCAAGCTTGCTTGGTTGGCCAAAAAGGGCGTATGCGTTTTTCCCTGAATATATTCAGGGAAAAACGCATACGCCCTTTTTGGCCAAGTGCATCATTGTGGACGTTCTGCCTCTTTTCCTATGCTTTCAATGCAATTCCAGTCTACCTCCTAAAATCGGTTTCCTGCAATTCTTCCCCGCTTTCAAGTCCTCTTGGCAGCCTTACTTTGGTATATTTTTGGATGATAGCTGTCATTTATAACTCTGCATGTTTGTGAATTACAGTGCCCCTGAGCTCCTTTCTTCAACTCGCTTTCTTGTGACCTGGCCGCAACACCGCAGGATGGCTTCAGGCCCTAATATGGTTCCGGCATGGCACGCTGAGCCTTTGGTTAATTCCTCTTCCTGGTGGGAAATGAGAGTTAAATTTGCCCGTCCAGACACCTCCAGCTAGTCTCTCATTGGTTCTCGCTATTCCTGTTCATCTTCCGCAGAAATTGCAAACTGGGCCAAACAGGAGGTTAAAGGGACTGACTCTCCAAGTCGGGAGAGTGTTAGTAAAGCATCTGGATTGTTGCACCCGAGTAGCAGGGTACGAAAACTCAGACATATTTGAACACGTCTCCCGATCACATGGTTGATCATACTCTAGGTTCCACATGCATGTTTTAGCTGAAGGAAGAATACCTTAAACCTGGGTAGTTGAAACCCGTGGAATGGGTACCATGCAATATGACTTCAAAGGGTCTTCATTTGCTCACCGAACCTCTCCAATCCTATCACTGCTGCGTTTATGCCCCTGTACACATGCTTGATTCTCTTTCGGAGACATAGCAATCCATAGGTTTTAAGATACTTACTAGTCAGGTACATTCTTAGGCGTTTAATATGCGGTGTTGAGTCCATTTCGTTGAGCAAGGAGTAGCTCTTCTCTATTCCATATTTGGCTTAAGGAACTTTATCTGTGCTCATTTCAATCTCTGGTTTTATGCAGCACCCCAACTCACCTTTCCCCTTAAGCAAGCATAAGTTGCTTTTCTAAATTTGAGACCCTGTTCTCTTCTGTAATTCAGTTCCTTTGTAGCCAGGTTTACATTCCGTGTATTACTGATATCTTATGATGTTTCTTTTTCTGTGTGACTTATTTCAGTTAGAATCATCATACCTGAATCCACTCATTGTGCTGCTAAGGGCCTGATGACATAGATTTCATTGCTGAGTGATATTGTTTTGTAAGTAAATACCACAACTTCTTTATCCAATTTTCACTTTCTGCAATGTTGAACTTGTACGGTAAACAAGGTTCTTGTAAACAGAGGCGTCCCAAACTTTGGGGTGGCTGTGTCTTTTTGATTTTAATTTCCCTAAGCTATAGGACCATAAGTGGAAGTGCCCTAGGCTCTGTTGCCTTGTTTTTTAGATGTTTCAGGAAACACCATACACTTCTCCCGAGTGTCTGTTGGCAATTTACATCCCGCCCATCAGCATAACAAGGCTCCCAGTTCTCCATGGCCTGTCCTGCCTTTCTGGATTTTACACTTTATTCAGATGGCCCTTTTGACCGGGGGGAAGTGAGACTTCATTGTAGTGCAGATTTCCTTTGCAAGCTTGCTTGGTTGGCCAAAAAGTGCGTATGCGTTTTTTCCTGAATATATTCAGGAAAAAACGCATACGCCCCTTTTGGCCAAGTGCATCATTGTGGACGCTCTGCCTCTTTTCCTATGCTTTCAATGCAATTCCAGTCTACCTCCTGAAATCGGTTTCCTGCAATTCTGCCCCGCTTTCAAGTCCTCTTGGCAGCCTTACTTCAATATATTTTTGGACGATAGCTGTCATTTATAACTCTGCATGTTTGTGAATTACAGTGCCCCTGAGCTCCTTTCTTCAACTCGCTTTCTTGTGAGCTGGCCGCTACACCGCAGGATGGATTCAGGCCCTAATCTGGTTCCGGCACGGCACGCTGAGCCTTTGGTTATTTCCTCTTCCTAGTGGGAAATGAGAGTTAAATTTGCCCGTCCAGACACCTCCAGCTAGTCTCTCATTGGTTCTCGCTATTCCTGTTCATCTTCCGCAGAAATTGCAAACTGGGCCAAACAGGAGGTTAAAGGGACTGACTCTCCAAGTCGGGAGAGTGTTAGTAAAGCGTCTGGAATGTTGCACCCGAGTACCAGGGTACGAAAACAGAGACATATTTGAACACGTCTCCCGATCACATGGTTGATCATACTCTAGGTTCCACATGCATGTTTTTGCTGAAGGAAGAATACCTTAAACCTGGGTAGTTGAAACCCGTGGAATGGGTACCATGCAATATGACTTCAAAGGGTCTTCATTTGCTCACCGAACCTCTCCAATCCTATCACTGCTGCGTTTATGCCCCTGTACACATGCTTGATTCTCTTTCGGAGACATAGCAATCCATAGGTTTTAAGATACTTACTAGTCAGGTACATTCTTAGGCGTTTAATATGCGGTGTTGAGTCCATTTCGTTGAGCAAGGAGTAGCTCTTGTCTATTCCATATTTGGCTAAAGGAACTTTATCTGTGCTCATTTCAATCTCTGGTTTCATGCAGAACCCCAACTCACCATTACGCTTAAGCAAGTATAAGTTGGTTTTCTAAATTTGAGACCCTGTTCTGTTCTGTAATTCAGTTCCTGTGTAGCCAAGTTTACATTCCGTGTATTAGTGATATCTTATGATGTTTCTTTTTCTGTGTGACTTATTTCAGTTAGAATCATCGTACCTGAATCCACTCATTATGCTGCTACGGGCCTGATGACATAGATTTCATTGCTGAGTGATACTGCATTGTACGTAAGTACCACAAGTTCTTTATCCATTTTTCACTTTCTGTGATATTGAACTTGTACGGTAAACGAGGTTCTTGTAAACAGAGGCGTCCCAAACTTTGGGGTGGCTGTGTCTTTTTGATTTTAATTTCCCTAAGCTATAGGACCATAAGTGGAAGTGCCCTAGGCTCTGTTGCTTTGTTTTTTAGATGTTTCAGGAAACACCATACACTTCTCCCAAGTGTCTGTTGGCAATTTACATCCCGCCCGTCAGCATAACAAGGCTCCCAGTTCTCCATGGCCTGTCCTGCCTTTCTGGATTTTACACTTTTTTCAGATGGCCCTTTTGACCGGGGTGAAGTGAGACTTCATTGTAGTGCAGATTTCCTTTGCAAGCTTGCTTGGTTGGCCAAAAAGGGCGTATGCGTTTTTCCCTGAATATATTCAGGGAAAAACGCATACGCCCTTTTTGGCCAAGTGCATCATTGTGGACGTTCTGCCTCTTTTCCTATGCTTTCAATGCAATTCCAGTCTACCTCCTGAAATCGGTTTCCTGCAATTCTGCCCCGCATTCAAGTCCTCTTGGCAGCCTTACTTTGGTATATTTTTGGATGATAGCTGTCATTTATAACTCTGCATGTTTGTGAATTACAGTGCCCCTGAGCTCCTTTCTTCAACTCGCTTTCTTGTGACCTGGCCGCAACACCGCAGGATGGCTTCAGACCCAATCTGGTTTGGCACGGCACGCTGAGCCTTTGGTTAACTCCTCTTCCTGGTGGGAAATGAGAGTTAAATTTGCCCGTCCAGACACCTCCAGCTAGTCTCTCATTGGTTCTCCCTATTCCTGTTCATCTTCCGCAGAAATTGCAAACTGGGCCAAACAGGAGGTTAAAGGGACTGACTCTCCAAGTGGGGAGAGTGTTAGTAAAGCGTCTGGAATGTTGCACCCGAGTACCAGGGGAGGAAAACTGAGACATATTTGAACACGTCTCCCGTTCACACGGTTGATCATACTCTGGGTTCCACATGCATGTTTTAGCTGAAGGAAGAATACCTTAAACCTGGAGAGTTGAGACCCTTGTAATGGGTACCATGCAATATGACTTCAAAGGGTCTTCATTTGCTCACCGAACCTCTCCAATCCTATCACTGCTGCGTTTATGCCCCTGTACACACGCTTGATTCTCTTTCGGAGACATAGCAATCCATAGGTTTTAAGATACTTACTAGTCAGGTACATTCTTAGGCGTTTAATATGGGGTGTTGAGTCCATTTCGTTGTGCAAGGAGTAGCTCTTGTCTATTCCATATTTGGCTTAAGGAACTTTATCTGTGCTCATTTCAATCTCTGGTTTTATGCAGCACCCCAACTCACCTTTCCCCTTAAGCAAGCATAAGTTGCTTTTCTAAATTTGAGACCCTGTTCTGTTCTGTAATTCAGTTCCTGTGTAGCCAGGTTTACATTCCATGTATTACTGATATCTTATGATGTTTCTTTTTCTGTGTGACTTATTTCAGTTAGAATCATCATACCTGAATCCACTCATTGTGCTGCTAAGGGCCTGATGACATAGATTTCATTGCTGAGTGATATTGCTTTGTAAGTAAATACCACAACTTCTTTATCCAATTTTCACTTTCTGCGATGTTGAACTTGTACGGTAAACAAGGTTCTTGTAAACAGAGGCGTCCCAAACTTTGGGGTGGCTGTTTCTTTTTGATTTTAATTTCCCTAAGCTATAGGACCATAAGTGGAAGTGCCCAAGGCTCTGTTGCTTTGTTTTCTAGATGTTTCAGGAAACACCATACACTTCTCCCGAGTGTCTGTTGGCAATTTACATCCCGCCCATCAGCATAACAAGGCTCCCAGTTCTCCATGGCCTGTCCTGCCTTTCTGGATTTTACACTTTTTTCAGATGGCCCTTTTGACCGGGGGGAAGTGAGACTTCATTGTAGTGCAGATTTCCTTTGCAAGCTTGCTTGGTTGGCCAAAAAGGGCGTATGCGTTTTTACCTGAATATATTCAGTAAAAAACGCATACGCCCTTTTTGGCCAAGTGCATCATTGTGGACGTTCTGCCTCTTTTCCTATGCTTTCAATGCAATTCCAGTCTACCTCCTGAAATCGGTTTCCTGCAATTCTGCCCCGCATTCAAGTCCTCTTGGCAGCCTTACTTCAGTATATTTTTGGGCGATAGCTGTCATTTATAACTCTGCATGTTTGTGAATTACAGTGCCCCTGAGCTCCTTTCTTCAACTTGCTTTCTTGTGACCTGGCCGCAACACCGCAGGATGGCTTCAGACCCAATCTGGTTTGGCACGGCACGCTGAGCCTTTGGTTAACTCCTCTTCCTGGTGGGAAATGAGAGTTAAATTTGCCCGTCCAGACACCTTCAGCTAGTCTCTCATTGGTTCTCCCTATTCCTGTTCATCTTCCGCAGAAATTGCAAACTGGGCCAAACAGGAGGTTAAAGGGACTGACTCTCCAAGTGGGGAAAGTGTTAGTAAAGCGTCTGGAATGTTGCACCCGAGTACCAGGGGAGGAAAACTGAGACATATTTGAACACGTCTCCCGTTCACACGGTTGATCATACTCTGGGTTCCACATGCATGTTTTAGCTGAAGGAAGAATACCTTAAACCTGGAGAGTTGAGACCCTTGTAATGGGTACCATGCAATATGACTTCAAAGGGTCTTCATTTGCTCACCGAACCTCTCCAATCCTATCACTGCTGCGTTTATGCCCCTGTACACACGCTTGATTCTCTTTCGGAGACATAGCAATCCATAGGTTTTAAGATACTTACTAGTCAGGTACATTCTTAGGCGTTTAATATGGGGTGTTGAGTCCATTTCGTTGTGCAAGGAGTAGCTCTTGTCTATTCCATATTTGGCTTAAGGAACTTTATCTGTGCTCATTTCAATCTCTGGTTTTATGCAGCACCCCAACTCACCTTTCCCCTTAAGCAAGCATAAGTTGCTTTTCTAAATTTGAGACCCTGTTCTGTTCTGTAATTCAGTTCCTGTGTAGCCAGGTTTACATTCCATGTATTACTGATATCTTATGATGTTTCTTTTTCTGTGTGACTTATTTCAGTTAGAATCATCATACCTGAATCCACTCATTGTGCTGCTAAGTGCCTGATGACATAGATTTCATTGCTGAGTGATATTGCTTTGTAAGTAAATACCACAACTTCTTTATCCAATTTTCACTTTCTGCGATGTTGAACTTGTACGGTAAACAAGGTTCTTGTAAACAGAGGCGTCCCAAACTTTGGGGTGGCTGTTTCTTTTTGATTTTAATTTCCCTAAGCTATAGGACCATAAGTGGAAGTGCCCTAGGCTCTGTTGCTTTGTTTTCTAGATGTTTCAGGAAACACCATACACTTCTCCCGAGTGTCTGTTGGCAATTTACATCCCGCCCATCAGCATAACAAGGCTCCCAGTTCTCCATGGCCTGTCCTGCCTTTCTGGATTTTACACTTTTTTCAGATGGCCCTTTTGACCGGGGGGAAGTGAGACTTCATTGTAGTGCAGATTTCCTTTGCAAGCTTGCTTGGTTGGCCAAAAAGGGCGTATGCGTTTTTACCTGAATATATTCAGTAAAAAACGCATACGCCCTTTTTGGCCAAGTGCATCATTGTGGACGTTCTGCCTCTTTTCCTATGCTTTCAATGCAATTCCAGTCTACCTCCTGAAATCGGTTTCCTGCAATTCTGCCCCGCATTCAAGTCCTCTTGGCAGCCTTACTTCAGTATATTTTTGGGCGATAGCTGTCATTTATAACTCTGCAGGTTTGTGAATTACAGTGCCCCTGAGCTCCTTTCTTCAACTCGCTTTCTTGTGACCTGGCCGCAACACCGCTGGATGGCTTCAGGCCCAATCTGGTTCCGGCACGGCACGCTGAGCCTTTGGTTATTTCCTCTTCCTGGTGGGAAATGAGAGTTAAATTTGCCCGTCCAGACACCTCCAGCTAGTCTCTCATTGGTTCTCCCTATTCCTGTTCATCTTCCGCAGAAATTGCAAACTGGGCCAAACAGGAGGTTAAAGGGACTGACTCTCCAAGTGGGGAGAGTGTTAGTAAAGCGTCTGGAATGTTGCACCGGAGTACCAGGGGAGGAAATCTGAGACATATTTGAACACGACTCCCGATCACATGGTTGATCATACTCTAGGTTCCACATGCATATTTTAGCTGAAGGAAAAATACCGTAAACCTGGGTAGTTGAAACCCGTGGAATGGGTACCATGCAATATGACTTCAAAGGGTCTTGCTCACCGAACCTCTCCAATCCTATCACTGCTGCGTTTATGCCCCTGTACACATGCTTGATTCGCTTCTCGAGACATAGCAATCCATAGGATTTAAGATACTTACTAGTCAGGTACATTCTTAGGCGTTTAATATGGAGTGTTGAGGCCATTTCGTTGAGCAAGGAGTAGCTCTTGTGTATTCCATATTTCGCTTAAGGAACTTTATCTGTGCTCATTTCAGTCTCTGGTTTTATGCAGCACCCCAACTCACCTTTACCCTTAAGCATGCAGAAGTTGGTTTTCTAAATTTGAGACCCTGTTCTGTTTTGTAATTCAGTTCCTGTGTAGCCAAGTTTACATTCCGTGTATTAGTGATATCTTATGATGTTTCTTTTTCTGTGTGACTTATTTCAGTTAGAATCATCGTACCTGAATCCACTAATTATGCTGCTAGGGGCCTGATGACATAGATTTCATTGCTGAGTGATACTGCATTGTACGTAAGTACCACAAGTTCTTTCTCCATTTTTCACTTTCTGTGATATTGAACTTGTACGGTAAACGAGGTTCTTGTAAACAGAGGCGTCCCAAACTTTGGGGTGGCTGTGTCTTTTTGATTTTAATTTCCCTAAGCTATAGGACCATAAGTGGAAGTGCCCTAGGCTCTGTTGCTTTGTTTTTTAGATGTTTCAGGAAACACCATACACTTGTCCCGAGTGTCTGTTGGCAATTTACATCCCGCCCATCAGAATAACAAGGCTCCCAGTTCTCCATGGCCTGTCCTGCCTTTCTGGATTTTACACTTTTTTCAGGTGGCCCTTTCGACCGGGGGGAAGTGAGACTTCATTGTAGTGCAGATTTCCTTTGCAAGCTTGCTTGGTTGGCCAAAAAGGGCGTATGCGTTTTTTCCTGAATATATTCAGGAAAAAACGCATACGCCCTTTTTGGCCAAGTGCATCATTGTGGACGTTCTGCCTCTTTTCCTATGCTTTCAATGCAATTCCAGTCTACCTCCTGAAATCTGTTTCCTACAATTCTGCCCCGCTTTCAAGTCCTCTTGGCAGCCTTACTTCAGTATATTTTTGGACGATAGCTGTCATTTATAACTCTGCAGGTTTGTGAATTACAGTGCCCCTGAGCTCCTTTCTTCAACTCGCTTTCTTTTGAGCTGGCCGCAACACCGCAGGATGGCTTCAGGCCCTAATCTGGTTCCGGCACGGCACGCTGAGCCTTTGGTTATTTCCTCTTCCTGGTGGGAAATGACAGTTAAATTTGCCCGTCCAGACACCTCCAGCTAGTCTCTCATTGGTTCTCCCTATTCCTGTTCATCTTCCGCAGAAATTGCAAACTGGGCCAAACAGGAGGTTAAAGGCGCTGACTCTCCAAGTGGGGAGAGTGTTAGTAAAGCGTCTGGAATGTTGCACCCGAGTACCAGGGGAGGAAAACTGAGACATATTTGAACACGTCTCCCGTTCACACGGTTGATCATACTCTGGGTTCCACATGCATGTTTTAGCTGAAGGAAGAATACCTTAAACCTGGAGAGTTGAGACCCTTGTAATGGGTACCATGCAATATGACTTCAAAGGGTCTTCATTTGCTCACCGAACCTCTCCAATCCTATCACTGCTGCGTTTATGCCCCTGTACACACGCTTGATTCTCTTTTGGAGACATAGCAATCCATAGGTTTTCAGATACTTACTAGTCAGGTATATTCTTAGGCGTTTAATATGCAGTGTTGAGTCCATTTCGTTGAGCAAGGAGTAGCTCTTGTCTATTCCATATTTGGCTTAAGGAACTTTATCTGTGCTCATTTCAATCTCTGGTTTTATGCAGCACCCCAACTCACCTTTCTCCTTAAGCAAGGATAAGTTGGTTTTCTACATTTGAGACCCTGTTCTGTTTTGGAATTCAGTTCCTGTGTAGCCAAGTTTACATTCCGTGTATTAGTGATATCTTATGATGTTTCTTTTTCTGTGTGACTTATTTCAGTTAGAATCATCGTACCTGAATCCACTCATTATGCTGCTACGGGCCTGATGACATAGATTTCATTGCTGAGTGATATTGCATTGTACGTAAGTACCACAAGTTCTTTATCCATTTTTCACTTTCTGTGATATTGAACGTGTACGGTAAACGAGGTTCTTGTAAACAGAGGCGTCCCAAACTTTGGGGTGGCTGTGTCTTTTTGATTTTAATTTCCCTAAGGTATAGGACCATAAGTGGAAGTGCCCTAGGCTCTGTTGCTTTGTTTTTTAGATGTTTCAGGAAACACCATACACTGCTCCCGAGTGTCTGTTGGCAATTTACATCCCGCCCATCAGCATAACAAGGCTCCCAGTTCTCCATGGCCTGTCCTGCCTTTCTGGATTTTACACTTTATTCAGATGGCCCTTTTGACCGGGGGGAAGTGAGACTTCATTGTAGTGCAGATTTCCTTTGCAAGCTTGCCTGGTTGGCCAAAAAGTGCATATGCGTTTTTTCCTGAATATATTCAGGAAAAAACGCATACGCCCCTTTTGGCCAAGTGCATCATTGTGGACGTTCTGCCTCTTTTCCTATGCTTTCAATGCAATTCCAGTCTACCTCCTGAAATCGGTTTCCTGCAATTCTGCCCCGCTTTCAAGTCCTCTTGGCAGCCGTACTTCAGTATATTTTTGGACGATAGCTGTCATTTATAACTCTGCAGGTTTGTGAATTACAGTGTCCCTGAGCTCCTTTCTTCAACTCGCTTTCTTGTGAGCTGGCCGCAACACCGCAGAATGGCTTCAGGCCCTTATCTTGTTCCGGCATGGCACGCTGAGCCTTTGGTTATTTCCTCTTCCTGGTAGGAAATGAGAGTTAAATTTGCCCGTCCAGACACCTCCAGCTAGTCTCTCATTGGTTCTCCCTATTCCTGTTCATCTTCCGCAGAAATTACAAACTGGGCCAAACAGGAGGTTAAAGGCGCTGACTCTCCAAGTGGGGAGAGTGTTAGTAAAGCGTCTGGAATGTTGCACCCGAGTACCAGGGGAGGAAAACTGAGACATATTTGAACACGTCTCCCGTTCACACGGTTGATCATACTCTGGGTTCCACATGCATGTTTTAGCTGAAGGAAGAATACCTTAAACCTGGAGAGTTGTGACCCATGTAATGGGTACCATGCAATATGACTTCAAAGGGTCTTCATTTGCTCACCGAACCTCTCCAATCCTATCACTGCTGCGTTTATGCCCCTGTACACATGCTTGATTCTCTTTTCGAGACATAGCAATCCATAGGATTTAAGATACTTACTAGTCAGGTACATTCTTAGGCGATTAATATGGGGTGTTGAGTCCATTTCGTTGAGCAAGGAGTAGCTCTTGTCTATTCCATATTTGGCTTAAGGAACTTTATCTGTGCTCATTTCAATCTCTGGTTTTATGCAGCACCCCAACTCACCTTTCTCCTTAAGCAAGCATAAGTTGGTTTTCTAAATTTGAGACCCTGTTCTTTTCTGTAATTCAGTTCCTGTGTAGCCAAGTTTACATTCCGTGTATTACTGATATCTTATGATGTTTCTTTTTCTGTGTGACTTATTTCAGTTAGAATCATCATACCTGAATCCACTCATTGTGCTGCTAAGGGCCTGATGACGTAGATTTCATTGCTGAATGATATTGCTTTGTAAGTAAATACCACAACTTCTTTATCCATTTTTCACTTTCTGCGATGTTGAACTTGTACTGTAAACGAGGTTCTTGTAAACAGAGCCGTTCCAAACTTTGGGGTGGCTGTGTCTTTTTGATTTTAATTTCCCTAAGCTATTGGACCATAAGTGGAAGTGCCCTAGGCTCTGTTGCTTTGTTTTTTAGATGTTTCAGGAAACACCATACACTTCTCCCCAGTGGCTGTTGGCAATTTACATCCCGCCCATCAGCATAACAAGGCTCCCAGTTCTCCATGGCCTGTCCTGCCTTTCTGGATTTTACACTTTTTTCAGATGGCCCTTTTGACCGGGGGGAAGTGAGACTTCATTGTAGTGCAGATTTCCTTTGCAAGCTTGCTTGGTTGGCCAAAAAGGGCGTATGCGTTTTTTCCTGAATATATTCAGGAAAAAACGCATACGCCCTTTTTGGCCAAGTGCATCATTGTGGACGTTCTGCCTCTTTTCCTATGCTTTCAATGCAATTCCAGTCTACCTCCTGAAATCGGTTTCCTGCAATTCTTCCCCGCTTTCAAGTCCTCTTGGCAGCCTTACTTCAGTATATTTTTGGACGATAGCTGTCATTTATAACTCTGCAGGTTTGTGAATTACAGTGCCCCTGAGCTCCTTTCTTCAACTCGCTTTCTTGTGAGCTGCCGCAACACCGCAGGATGGCTTCAGGCCCTAATTTGGTTCCGGAACGGCACGCTGAACCTTTGGTTAATTCCTATTCCTGGTGGGAAATGACAGTTAAATTTGCCCGTCCAGACACCTCCAGCTAGTCTCTCATTGGTTCTCCCTATTCCTGTTCATCTTCCGCAGGAATTGCAAACTGGGCCAAACAGGAGGTTAAAGGGAGTGACTCTCCAAGTGGGGAGAGTGTTAGTAAAGCATCTGGAATGTTGCACCCGAGTACCAGGGGAGGAAAACTGAGACATATTTGAACACGACTCCCGATCACATGGTTGATCATACTCTAGGTTCCACATGCATGTTTTAGCTGAACGAAAAATACCTTAAACCTGGGTAGTTGAAACCCGTGGAATGGGTACCATGCAATATGACTTCAAAGAGTCTTCATTTGCTCACCGAACCTCTCCAATCCTATCACTGCTGCGTTTATGCCCCTGTACACATGCTTGATTCTCTTTTCGAGACATAGCAATCCATAGGATTTAAGATACTTACTAGTCAGGTACATTCTTAGGCGTTTAATATGGGGTGTTGAGTCCATTTCCTTGAGCAAGGAGCAGCTCTTGTCTATTCCATATTTGGCTTAAGGAACTTTATCTGTGCTCATTTCAATCTCTGGTTTCATGCAGCACCCCAACTCACCTTTACCCTTAAGCAAGCATAAGTTGGTTTTCTAAATTTGAGACCCTGTTCTGTTTTGGAATTCAGTTCCTGTGTAGCCAAGTTTACATTCCGTGTATTAGTGATATCTTATGATGTTTCTTTTTCTGTGTGACTTATTTCAGTTAGAATCATCGTACCTGAATCCACTCATTATGCTGCTACGGGCCTGATGACATAGATTTCATTGCTGAGTGATACTGCATTGTACGTAAGTACCACAAGTTCTTTATCCATTTTTCACTTTCTGTGATATTGAACTTGTACGGTAAACGAGGTTCTTGTAAACAGAGGCGTCCCAAACTTTGGGGTGGCTGTGTCTTTTTGATTTTAATTTCCCTAAGCTATAGGACCATAAGTGGAAGTGCCCTAGGCTCTGTTGCTTTGTTTTTTAGATGTTTCAGGAAACACCATACACTTCTCCCAAGTGCTGTTGGCAATTTACATCCCGCCCATCAGCATAACAAGGCTCCCAGTTCTCCATGGCCTGTCCTGCCTTTCTGGATTTTACACTTTTTTCAGATGGCCCTTTTGACCGGGGTGAAGTGAGACTTCATTGTAGTGCAGATTTCCTTTGCAAGCTTGCTTGGTTGGCCAAAAAGGGCGTATGCGTTTTTCCCTGAATATATTCAGGGAAAAACGCATACGCCCTTTTTGGCCAAGTGCATCATTGTGGACGTTCTGCCTCTTTTCCTATGCTTTCAATGCAATTCCAGTCTACCTCCTGAAATCGGTTTCCTGCAATTCTGCCCCGCATTCAAGTCCTCTTGGCAGCCTTACTTTGGTATATTTTTGGATGATAGCTGTCATTTATAACTCTGCATGTTTGTGAATTACAGTGCCCCTGAGCTCCTTTCTTCAACTCGCTTTCTTGTGACCTGGCCGCAACACCGCAGGATGGCTTCAGACCCAATCTGGTTTGGCACGGCACGCTGAGCCTTTGGTTAACTCCTCTTCCTGGTGGGAAATGAGAGTTAAATTTGCCCGTCCAGACACCTCCAGCTAGTCTCTCATTGGTTCTCCCTATTCCTGTTCATCTTCCGCAGAAATTGCAAACTGGGCCAAACAGGAGGTTAAAGGGACTGACTCTCCAAGTGGGGAGAGTGTTAGTAAAGCGTCTGGAATGTTGCACCCGAGTACCAGGGGAGGAAAACTGAGACATATTTGAACACGTCTCCCGTTCACACGGTTGATCATACTCTGGGTTCCACATGCATGTTTTAGCTGAAGGAAGAATACCTTAAACCTGGAGAGTTGAGACCCTTGTAATGGGTACCATGCAATATGACTTCAAAGGGTCTTCATTTGCTCACCGAACCTCTCCAATCCTATCACTGCTGCGTTTATGCCCCTGTACACACGCTTGATTCTCTTTCGGAGACATAGCAATCCATAGGTTTTAAGATACTTACTAGTCAGGTACATTCTTAGGCGTTTAATATGGGGTGTTGAGTCCATTTCGTTGTGCAAGGAGTAGCTCTTGTCTATTCCATATTTGGCTTAAGGAACTTTATCTGTGCTCATTTCAATCTCTGGTTTTATGCAGCACCCCAACTCACCTTTCCCCTTAAGCAAGCATAAGTTGCTTTTCTAAATTTGAGACCCTGTTCTGTTCTGTAATTCAGTTCCTGTGTAGCCAGGTTTACATTCCATGTATTACTGATATCTTATGATGTTTCTTTTTCTGTGTGACTTATTTCAGTTAGAATCACCATACCTGAATCCACTCATTGTGCTGCTAAGGGCCTGATGACATAGATTTCATTGCTGAGTGATATTGCTTTGTAAGTAAATACCACAACTTCTTTATCCAATTTTCACTTTCTGCGATGTTGAACTTGTACAGTAAACAAGGTTCTTGTAAACAGAGGCGTCCCAAACTTTGGGGTGGCTGTGTCTTTTTGATTTTAATTTCCCTAAGCTATAGGACCATAAGTGGAAGTGCCCTAGGCTCTGTTGCTTTGTTTTCTAGATGTTTCAGGAAACACCATACACTTCTCCCGAGTGTCTGTTGGCAATTTACATCCCGCCCATCAGCATAACAAGGCTCCCAGTTCTCCATGGCCTGTCCTGCCTTTCTGGATTTTACACTTTTTTCAGATGGCCCTTTTGACCGGGGGGAAGTGAGACTTCATTGTAGTGCAGATTTCCTTTGCAAGCTTGCTTGGTTGGCCAAAAAGGGCGTATGCGTTTTTACCTGAATATATTCAGTAAAAAACGCATACGCCCTTTTTGGCCAAGTGCATCATTGTGGACGTTCTGCCTCTTTTCCTATGCTTTCAATGCAATTCCAGTCTACCTCCTGAAATCGGTTTCCTGCAATTCTGCCCCGCATTCAAGTCCTCTTGGCAGCCTTACTTCAGTATATTTTTGGACGATAGCTGTCATTTATAACTCTGCAGGTTTGTGAATTACAGTGCCCCTGAGCTCCTTTCTTCAACTCGCTTTCTTGTGACCTGGCCGCAACACCGCTGGATGGCTTCAGGCCCAATCTGGTTCCGGCACGGCACGCTGAGCCTTTGGTTATTTCCTCTTCCTGGTGGGAAATGAGAGTTAAATTTGCCCGTCCAGACACCTCCAGCTAGTCTCTCATTGGTTCTCCCTATTCCTGTTCATCTTCCGCAGAAATTGCAAACTGGGCCAAACAGGAGGTTAAAGGGACTGACTCTCCAAGTGGGGAGAGTGTTAGTAAAGCGTCTGGAATGTTGCACCGGAGTACCAGGGGAGGAAAACTGAGACATATTTGAACACGACTCCCGATCACATGGTTGATCATACTCTAGGTTCCACATGCATATTTTAGCTGAAGGAAAAATACCGTAAACCTGGGTAGTTGAAACCCGTGGAATGGGTACCATGCAATATGACTTCAAAGGGTCTTGCTCACCGAACCTCTCCAATCCTATCACTGCTGCGTTTATGCCCCTGTACACATGCTTGATTCGCTTCTCGAGACATAGCAATCCATAGGATTTAAGATACTTACTAGTCAGGTACATTCTTAGGCGTTTAATATGGAGTGTTGAGGCCATTTCGTTGAGCAAGGAGTAGCTCTTGTGTATTCCATATTTCGCTTAAGGAACTTTATCTGTGCTCATTTCAGTCTCTGGTTTTATGCAGCACCCCAACTCACCTTTACCCTTAAGCATGCAGAAGTTGGTTTTCTAAATTTGAGACCCTGTTCTGTTTTGGAATTCAGTTCCTGTGTAGCCAAGTTTACATTCCGTGTATTAGTGATATCTTATGATGTTTCTTTTTCTGTGTGACTTATTTCAGTTAGAATCATCGTACCTGAATCCACTAATTATGCTGCTAGGGGCCTGATGACATAGATTTCATTGCTGAGTGATACTGCATTGTACGTAAGTACCACAAGTTCTTTCTCCATTTTTCACTTTCTGTGATATTGAACTTGTATGGTAAACGAGGTTCTTGTAAACAGAGGCGTCCCAAACTTTGGGGTGGCTGTGTCTTTTTGATTTTAATTTCCCTAATCTATAGGACCATAAGTGGAAGTGCCCTAGGCTCTGTTGCTTTGTTTTTTAGATGTTTCAGGAAACACCATACACTTGTCCCGAGTGTCTGTTGGCAATTTACATCCCGCCCATCAGAATAACAAGGCTCCCAGTTCTCCATGGCCTGTCCTGCCTTTCTGGATTTTACACTTTTTTCAGGTGGCCCTTTCGACCGGGGGGAAGTGAGACTTCATTGTAGTGCAGATTTCCTTTGCAAGCTTGCTTGGTTGGCCAAAAAGGGCGTATGCGTTTTTTCCTGAATATATTCAGGAAAAAACGCATACGCCCTTTTTGGCCAAGTGCATCATTGTGGACGTTCTGCCTCTTTTCCTATGCTTTCAATGCAATTCCAGTCTACCTCCTGAAATCTGTTTCCTACAATTCTGCCCCGCTTTCAAGTCCTCTTGACAGCCTTACTTCAGTATATTTTTGGACGATAGCTGTCATTTATAACTCTGCAGGTTTGTGAATTACAGTGCCCCTGAGCTCCTTTCTTCAACTCGCTTTCTTTTGAGCTGGCCGCAACACCGCAGGATGGCTTCAGGCCCTAATCTGGTTCCTGCACGGCACGCTGAGCCTTTGGTTATTTCCTCTTCCTGGTGGGAAATGACAGTTAAATTTGCCCGTCCAGACACCTCCAGCTAGTCTCTCATTGGTTCTCCCTATTCCTGTTCATCTTCCGCAGAAATTGCAAACTGGGCCAAACAGGAGGTTAAAGGCGCTGACTCTCCAAGTGGGGAGAGTGTTAGTAAAGCGTCTGGAATGTTGCACCCGAGTACCAGGGGAGGAAAACTGAGACATATTTGAACACGTCTCCCGTTCACACGGTTGATCATACTCTGGGTTCCACATGCATGTTTTAGCTGAAGGAAGAATACCTTAAACCTGGAGAGTTGAGACCCTTGTAATGGGTACCATGCAATATGACTTCAAAGGGTCTTCATTTGCTCACCGAACCTCTCCAATCCTATCACTGCTGCGTTTATGCCCCTGTACACACGCTTGATTCTCTTTTGGAGACATAGCAATCCATAGGTTTTCAGATACTTACTAGTCAGGTATATTCTTAGGCGTTTAATATGCAGTGTTGAGTCCATTTCGTTGAGCAAGGAGTAGCTCTTGTCTATTCCATATTTGGCTTAAGGAACTTTATCTGTGCTCATTTCAATCTCTGGTTTTATGCAGCACCCCAACTCACCTTTCTCCTTAAGCAAGGATAAGTTGGTTTTCTACATTTGAGACCCTGTTCTGTTTTGGAATTCAGTTCCTGTGTAGCCAAGTTTACATTCCGTGTATTAGTGATATCTTATGATGTTTCTTTTTCTGTGTGACTTATTTCAGTTAGAATCATCGTACCTGAATCCACTCATTATGCTGCTACGGGCCTGATGACATAGATTTCATTGCTGAGTGATACTGCATTGTACGTAAGTACCACAAGTTCTTTATCCATTTTTCACTTTCTGTGATATTGAACGTGTACGGTAAACGAGGTTCTTGTAAACAGAGGCGTCCCAAACTTTGGGGTGGCTGTGTCTTTTTGATTTTAATTTCCCTAAGGTATAGGACCATAAGTGGAAGTGCCCTAGGCTCTGTTGCTTTGTTTTTTAGATGTTTCAGGAAACACCATACACTGCTCCCGAGTGTCTGTTGGCAATTTACATCCCGCCCATCAGCATAACAAGGCTCCCAGTTCTCCATGGCCTGTCCTGCCTTTCTGGATTTTACACTTTATTCAGATGGCCCTTTTGACCGTGGGGAAGTGAGACTTCATTGTAGTGCAGATTTCCTTTGAAAGCTTGCCTGGTTGGCCAAAAAGTGCATATGCGTTTTTTCCTGAATATATTCAGGAAAAAACGCATACGCCCCTTTTGGCCAAGTGCATCATTGTGGATGTTCTGCCTCTTTTCCTATGCTTTCAATGCAATTCCAGTCTACCTCCTGAAATCGGTTTCCTGCAATTCTGCCCCGCTTTCAAGTCCTCTTGGCAGCCGTACTTCAGTATATTTTTGGACGATAGCTGTCATTTATAACTCTGCAGGTTTGTGAATTACAGTGCCCCGAGCTCCTTTCTTCAACTCGCTTTCTTGTGAGCTGGCTGCAACACCGCAGAGTGGCTTCAGGCCCTTATCTTGTTCCGGCATGGCACGCTGAGCCTTTGGTTATTTCCTCTTTCTGGTGGGAAATGAGAGTTAAATTTGCCCGTCCAGACACCTCCAGCTAGTCTCTCATTGGTTCTCCCTATTCCTGTTCATCTTCCGCAGAAATTACAAACTGGGCCAAACAGGAGGTTAAAGGCGCTGACTCTCCAAGTGGGGAGAGTGTTAGTAAAGCGTCTGGAATGTTGCACCCGAGTACCAGGGGAGGAAAACTGAGACATATTTGAACACGTCTCCCGTTCACACGGTTGATCATACTCTGGGTTCCACATGCATGTTTTAGCTGAAGGAAGAATACCTTAAACCTGGAGAGTTGTGACCCATGTAATGGGTACCATGCAATATGACTTCAAAGGGTCTTCATTTGCTCACCGAACCTCTCCAATCCTATCACTGCTGCGTTTATGCCGCTGTACACACGCTTGATTCTCTTTTGGAGACATAGCAATCCATAGGTTTTAAGATACTTACTAGTCAGGTACATTCTTAGGCGTTTAATATGGGGTGTTGAGTCCATTTCGTAGAGCAAGGAGTAGCTCTTGTCGATTCCATATTTGGCTTAAGGAACTTTATCTGTGCTCATTTCAATCTCTGGTTTTATGCAACACCCCAACTCACCTTTACCCTTAAGCAAGGATAAGTTGGTTTTCTAAATTTGAGACCCTGTTCTGTTTTGGAATTCAGTTCCTGTTAGCCAAGTTTACATTCCGTGTATTAGTGATATCTTATGATGTTTCTTTTTCTGTGTGACTTATTTCAGTTAGAATCATCGTACCTGAATCCACTCATTATGCTGCTAGGGGCCTGATGACATAGATTTCATTGCTTAGTGATACTGCATTGTACGTAAGTACCACAAGTTCTTTCTCCATTTTTCACTTTCTGTGATATTGAACTTGTACAGTAAACGAGGTTCTTGTAAACAGAGGCGTCCCAAACTTTGGGTGGCTGTGTCTTTTTGATTTTAATTTCCCTAAGCTATAGGACCATAAGTGGAAGTGCCCTAGGCTCTGTTGCTTTGTTTATTAGATGTTTCAGGAAACACCATACACTTCTCCCGAGTGTCTGTTGGCAATTTACATCCCGCCCATCAGCATAACAAGGCTCCCAGTTCTCCATGGCCTGTCCTGCCTTTCTGGATTTTACACTTTTTTCAGATGGCCCTTTTGACCGGGGGGAAGTGAGACTTCATTGTAGTGCAGATTTCCTTTGCAAGCTTGCTTGGTTGGCCAAAAAGGGCGTATGCGTTTTTTCCTGAATATATTCAGGAAAAAACGCATACGCCCTTTTTGGCCAAGTGCATCATTGTGGACGTTCTGCCTCTTTTCCTATGCTTTCAATGCAATTCCAGTCTACCTCCTGAAATCGGTTTCCTGCAATTCTGCCCCGCTTTCAAGTCCTCTTGGCAGCCATACTTCAGTATATTTTTGGACGATAGCTGTCATTTATAACTCTGCAGGTTTGTGAATTACAGTGCCCCTGAGCTCCTTTCTTCAACTCGCTTTCTTGTGAGCTGGCCGCAACACCGCAGAATGGCTTCAGGCCCTTATCTGGTTCCGGCATGGCACGCTGAGCCTTTGGTTATTTCCTCTTCCTGGTGGGAAATGAGAGTTAAATTTGCCCGTCCAGACACCTCCAGCTAGTCTCTCATTGGTTCTCCCTATTCCTGTTCATCTTCCGCAGAAATTGCAAACTGGGCCAAACAGGAGGTTAAAGGCGATGACTCTCCAAGTGGGGAGAGTGTTAGTAAAGCGTCTGGAATGTTGCACCCGAGTACCAGGGGAGGAAAACTGAGACATATTTGAACACGTCTCCCGTTCACATGGTTGATCATACCCTAGGTTCCACATGCATGTTTTAGCTGAAGGAAGAATCCCTTAAACCTGGGTAGTTGAAACCCGTGGAATGGGTACCATGCAATATGACTTCAAAGGGTCTTCATTTGCTCACCGAACCTCTCCAATCCTATCAGTGCTGCGTTTATGCCCCTGTACACATGCTTGATTCTCTTTTCGAGACATAGCAATCCATAGGATTTAAGATACTTACTAGTCAGGTACATTCTTAGGCGATTAATATGGGGTGTTGAGTCCATTTCGTTGAGCAAGGAGTAGCTCTTGTCTATTCCATATTTGGCTTAAGGAACTTTATCTGTGCTCATTTCAATCTCTGGTTTTATGCAGCACCCCAACTCACCTTTCTCCTTAAGCAAGCATAAGTTGGTTTTCTAAATTTGAGACCCTGTTCTTTTCTGTAATTCAGTTCCTGTGTAGCCAAGTTTACATTCCGTGTATTACTGATATCTTATGATGTTTCTTTTTCTGTGTGACTTATTTCAGTTAGAATCATCATACCTGAATCCACTCATTGTGCTGCTAAGGGCCTGATGACGTAGATTTCATTGCTGAATGATATTGCTTTGTAAGTAAATACCACAACTTCTTTATCCATTTTTCACTTTCTGCGATGTTGAACTTGTACTGTAAACGAGGTTCTTGTAAACAGAGCCGTTCCAAACTTTGGGGTGGCTGTGTCTTTTTGATTTTAATTTCCCTAAGCTATAGGACCATAAGTGGAAGTGCCCTAGGCTCTGTTGCTTTGTTTTTTAGATGTTTCAGGAAACACCATACACTTCTCCCCAGTGGCTGTTGGCAATTTACATCCCGCCCATCAGCATAACAAGGCTCCCAGTTCTCCATGGCCTGTCCTGCCTTTCTGGATTTTACACTTTTTTCAGATGGCCCTTTTGACCGGGGGGAAGTGAGACTTCATTGTAGTGCAGATTTCCTTTGCAAGCTTGCTTGGTTGGCCAAAAAGGGCGTATGCGTTTTTTCCTGAATATATTCAGGAAAAAACGCATACGCCCTTTTTGGCCAAGTGCATCATTGTGGACGTTCTGCCTCTTTTCCTATGCTTTCAATGCAATTCCAGTCTACCTCCTGAAATCGGTTTCCTGCAATTCTGCCCCGCTTTCAAGTCCTCTTGGCAGCCTTACTTCAGTATATTTTTGGACGATAGCTGTCATTTATAACTCTGCAGGTTTGTGAATTACAGTGCCCCTGAGCTCCTTTCTTCAACTCGCTTTCTTGTGAGCTGCCGCAACACCGCAGGATGGCTTCAGGCCCTAATTTGGTTCCGGAACGGCACGCTGAACCTTTGGTTAATTCCTATTCCTGGTGGGAAATGACAGTTAAATTTGCCCGTCCAGACACCTCCAGCTAGTCTCTCATTGGTTCTCCCTATTCCTGTTCATCTTCCGCAGGAATTGCAAACTGGGCCAAACAGGAGGTTAAAGGGAGTGACTCTCCAAGTGGGGAGAGTGTTAGTAAAGCATCTGGAATGTTGCACCCGAGTACCAGGGGAGGAAAACTGAGACATATTTGAACACGACTCCCGATCACATGGTTGATCATACTCTAGGTTCCACATGCATGTTTTAGCTGAAGGAAAAATACCTTAAACCTGGGTAGTTGAAACCCGTGGAATGGGTACCATGCAATATGACTTCAAAGAGTCTTCATTTGCTCACCGAACCTCTCCAATCCTATCACTGCTGCGTTTATGCCCCTGTACACATGCTTGATTCTCTTTTCGAGACATAGCAATCCATAGGATTTAAGATACTTACTAGTCAGGTACATTCTTAGGCGTTTAATATGGGGTGTTGAGTCCATTTCCTTGAGCAAGGAGCAGCTCTTGTCTATTCCATATTTGGCTTAAGGAACTTTATCTGTGCTCATTTCAATCTCTGGTTTCATGCAGCACCCCAACTCACCTTTACCCTTAAGCAAGCGTAAGTTGGTTTTCTAAATTTGAGACCCTGTTCTGTTTTGGAATTCAGTTCCTGTGTAGCCAAGTTTACATTCCGTGTATTAGTGATATCTTATGATGTTTCTTTTTCTGTGTGACTTATTTCAGTTAGAATCACCATACCTGAATCCACTCATTGTGCTGCTAAGGGCCTGATGACATAGATTTCATTGCTGAGTGATATTGCTTTGTAAGTAAATACCACAACTTCTTTATCCAATTTTCACTTTCTGCGATGTTGAACTTGTACAGTAAACAAGGTTCTTGTAAACAGAGGCGTCCCAAACTTTGGGGTGGCTGTGTCTTTTTGATTTTAATTTCCCTAAGCTATAGGACCATAAGTGGAAGTGCCCTAGGCTCTGTTGCTTTGTTTTCTAGATGTTTCAGGAAACACCATACACTTCTCCCGAGTGTCTGTTGGCAATTTACATCCCGCCCATCAGCATAACAAGGCTCCCAGTTCT
Organism: Stenella coeruleoalba; assembly: GCF_951394435.1. Classification (NCBI taxonomy): domain Eukaryota; kingdom Metazoa; phylum Chordata; class Mammalia; order Artiodactyla; family Delphinidae; genus Stenella; species Stenella coeruleoalba. Next base: position 33,006 of record NW_027646003.1, on the reverse strand, counting down.
CCATGGCCTGTCCTGCCTTTCTGGATTTTACACTTTTTTCAGATGGCCCTTTTGACCGGGGGGAAGTGAGACTTCATTGTAGTGCAGATTTCCTTTGCAAGCTTGCTTGGTTGGCCAAAAAGGGCGTATGCGTTTTTACCTGAATATATTCAGTAAAAAACGCATACGCCCTTTTTGGCCAAGTGCATCATTGTGGACGTTCTGCCTCTTTTCCTATGCTTTCAATGCAATTCCAGTCTACCTCCTGAAATCGGTTTCCTGCAATTCTGCCCCGCATTCAAGTCCTCTTGGCAGCCTTACTTCAGTATATTTTTGGACGATAGCTGTCATTTATAACTCTGCAGGTTTGTGAATTACAGTGCCCCTGAGCTCCTTTCTTCAACTCGCTTTCTTGTGACCTGGCCGCAACACCGCTGGATGGCTTCAGGCCCAATCTGGTTCCGGCACGGCACGCTGAGCCTTTGGTTATTTCCTCTTCCTGGTGGGAAATGAGAGTTAAATTTGCCCGTCCAGACACCTCCAGCTAGTCTCTCATTGGTTCTCCCTATTCCTGTTCATCTTCCGCAGAAATTGCAAACTGGGCCAAACAGGAGGTTAAAGGGACTGACTCTCCAAGTGGGGAGAGTGTTAGTAAAGCGTCTGGAATGTTGCACCGGAGTACCAGGGGAGGAAAACTGAGACATATTTGAACACGACTCCCGATCACATGGTTGATCATACTCTAGGTTCCACATGCATATTTTAGCTGAAGGAAAAATACCGTAAACCTGGGTAGTTGAAACCCGTGGAATGGGTACCATGCAATATGACTTCAAAGGGTCTTGCTCACCGAACCTCTCCAATCCTATCACTGCTGCGTTTATGCCCCTGTACACATGCTTGATTCGCTTCTCGAGACATAGCAATCCATAGGATTTAAGATACTTACTAGTCAGGTACATTCTTAGGCGTTTAATATGGAGTGTTGAGGCCATTTCGTTGAGCAAGGAGTAGCTCTTGTGTATTCCATATTTCGCTTAAGGAACTTTATCTGTGCTCATTTCAGTCTCTGGTTTTATGCAGCACCCCAACTCACCTTTACCCTTAAGCATGCAGAAGTTGGTTTTCTAAATTTGAGACCCTGTTCTGTTTTGGAATTCAGTTCCTGTGTAGCCAAGTTTACATTCCGTGTATTAGTGATATCTTATGATGTTTCTTTTTCTGTGTGACTTATTTCAGTTAGAATCATCGTACCTGAATCCACTAATTATGCTGCTAGGGGCCTGATGACATAGATTTCATTGCTGAGTGATACTGCATTGTACGTAAGTACCACAAGTTCTTTCTCCATTTTTCACTTTCTGTGATATTGAACTTGTATGGTAAACGAGGTTCTTGTAAACAGAGGCGTCCCAAACTTTGGGGTGGCTGTGTCTTTTTGATTTTAATTTCCCTAATCTATAGGACCATAAGTGGAAGTGCCCTAGGCTCTGTTGCTTTGTTTTTTAGATGTTTCAGGAAACACCATACACTTGTCCCGAGTGTCTGTTGGCAATTTACATCCCGCCCATCAGAATAACAAGGCTCCCAGTTCTCCATGGCCTGTCCTGCCTTTCTGGATTTTACACTTTTTTCAGGTGGCCCTTTCGACCGGGGGGAAGTGAGACTTCATTGTAGTGCAGATTTCCTTTGCAAGCTTGCTTGGTTGGCCAAAAAGGGCGTATGCGTTTTTTCCTGAATATATTCAGGAAAAAACGCATACGCCCTTTTTGGCCAAGTGCATCATTGTGGACGTTCTGCCTCTTTTCCTATGCTTTCAATGCAATTCCAGTCTACCTCCTGAAATCTGTTTCCTACAATTCTGCCCCGCTTTCAAGTCCTCTTGACAGCCTTACTTCAGTATATTTTTGGACGATAGCTGTCATTTATAACTCTGCAGGTTTGTGAATTACAGTGCCCCTGAGCTCCTTTCTTCAACTCGCTTTCTTTTGAGCTGGCCGCAACACCGCAGGATGGCTTCAGGCCCTAATCTGGTTCCTGCACGGCACGCTGAGCCTTTGGTTATTTCCTCTTCCTGGTGGGAAATGACAGTTAAATTTGCCCGTCCAGACACCTCCAGCTAGTCTCTCATTGGTTCTCCCTATTCCTGTTCATCTTCCGCAGAAATTGCAAACTGGGCCAAACAGGAGGTTAAAGGCGCTGACTCTCCAAGTGGGGAGAGTGTTAGTAAAGCGTCTGGAATGTTGCACCCGAGTACCAGGGGAGGAAAACTGAGACATATTTGAACACGTCTCCCGTTCACACGGTTGATCATACTCTGGGTTCCACATGCATGTTTTAGCTGAAGGAAGAATACCTTAAACCTGGAGAGTTGAGACCCTTGTAATGGGTACCATGCAATATGACTTCAAAGGGTCTTCATTTGCTCACCGAACCTCTCCAATCCTATCACTGCTGCGTTTATGCCCCTGTACACACGCTTGATTCTCTTTTGGAGACATAGCAATCCATAGGTTTTCAGATACTTACTAGTCAGGTATATTCTTAGGCGTTTAATATGCAGTGTTGAGTCCATTTCGTTGAGCAAGGAGTAGCTCTTGTCTATTCCATATTTGGCTTAAGGAACTTTATCTGTGCTCATTTCAATCTCTGGTTTTATGCAGCACCCCAACTCACCTTTCTCCTTAAGCAAGGATAAGTTGGTTTTCTACATTTGAGACCCTGTTCTGTTTTGGAATTCAGTTCCTGTGTAGCCAAGTTTACATTCCGTGTATTAGTGATATCTTATGATGTTTCTTTTTCTGTGTGACTTATTTCAGTTAGAATCATCGTACCTGAATCCACTCATTATGCTGCTACGGGCCTGATGACATAGATTTCATTGCTGAGTGATACTGCATTGTACGTAAGTACCACAAGTTCTTTATCCATTTTTCACTTTCTGTGATATTGAACGTGTACGGTAAACGAGGTTCTTGTAAACAGAGGCGTCCCAAACTTTGGGGTGGCTGTGTCTTTTTGATTTTAATTTCCCTAAGGTATAGGACCATAAGTGGAAGTGCCCTAGGCTCTGTTGCTTTGTTTTTTAGATGTTTCAGGAAACACCATACACTGCTCCCGAGTGTCTGTTGGCAATTTACATCCCGCCCATCAGCATAACAAGGCTCCCAGTTCTCCATGGCCTGTCCTGCCTTTCTGGATTTTACACTTTATTCAGATGGCCCTTTTGACCGTGGGGAAGTGAGACTTCATTGTAGTGCAGATTTCCTTTGAAAGCTTGCCTGGTTGGCCAAAAAGTGCATATGCGTTTTTTCCTGAATATATTCAGGAAAAAACGCATACGCCCCTTTTGGCCAAGTGCATCATTGTGGATGTTCTGCCTCTTTTCCTATGCTTTCAATGCAATTCCAGTCTACCTCCTGAAATCGGTTTCCTGCAATTCTGCCCCGCTTTCAAGTCCTCTTGGCAGCCGTACTTCAGTATATTTTTGGACGATAGCTGTCATTTATAACTCTGCAGGTTTGTGAATTACAGTGCCCCGAGCTCCTTTCTTCAACTCGCTTTCTTGTGAGCTGGCTGCAACACCGCAGAGTGGCTTCAGGCCCTTATCTTGTTCCGGCATGGCACGCTGAGCCTTTGGTTATTTCCTCTTTCTGGTGGGAAATGAGAGTTAAATTTGCCCGTCCAGACACCTCCAGCTAGTCTCTCATTGGTTCTCCCTATTCCTGTTCATCTTCCGCAGAAATTACAAACTGGGCCAAACAGGAGGTTAAAGGCGCTGACTCTCCAAGTGGGGAGAGTGTTAGTAAAGCGTCTGGAATGTTGCACCCGAGTACCAGGGGAGGAAAACTGAGACATATTTGAACACGTCTCCCGTTCACACGGTTGATCATACTCTGGGTTCCACATGCATGTTTTAGCTGAAGGAAGAATACCTTAAACCTGGAGAGTTGTGACCCATGTAATGGGTACCATGCAATATGACTTCAAAGGGTCTTCATTTGCTCACCGAACCTCTCCAATCCTATCACTGCTGCGTTTATGCCGCTGTACACACGCTTGATTCTCTTTTGGAGACATAGCAATCCATAGGTTTTAAGATACTTACTAGTCAGGTACATTCTTAGGCGTTTAATATGGGGTGTTGAGTCCATTTCGTAGAGCAAGGAGTAGCTCTTGTCGATTCCATATTTGGCTTAAGGAACTTTATCTGTGCTCATTTCAATCTCTGGTTTTATGCAACACCCCAACTCACCTTTACCCTTAAGCAAGGATAAGTTGGTTTTCTAAATTTGAGACCCTGTTCTGTTTTGGAATTCAGTTCCTGTTAGCCAAGTTTACATTCCGTGTATTAGTGATATCTTATGATGTTTCTTTTTCTGTGTGACTTATTTCAGTTAGAATCATCGTACCTGAATCCACTCATTATGCTGCTAGGGGCCTGATGACATAGATTTCATTGCTTAGTGATACTGCATTGTACGTAAGTACCACAAGTTCTTTCTCCATTTTTCACTTTCTGTGATATTGAACTTGTACAGTAAACGAGGTTCTTGTAAACAGAGGCGTCCCAAACTTTGGGTGGCTGTGTCTTTTTGATTTTAATTTCCCTAAGCTATAGGACCATAAGTGGAAGTGCCCTAGGCTCTGTTGCTTTGTTTATTAGATGTTTCAGGAAACACCATACACTTCTCCCGAGTGTCTGTTGGCAATTTACATCCCGCCCATCAGCATAACAAGGCTCCCAGTTCTCCATGGCCTGTCCTGCCTTTCTGGATTTTACACTTTTTTCAGATGGCCCTTTTGACCGGGGGGAAGTGAGACTTCATTGTAGTGCAGATTTCCTTTGCAAGCTTGCTTGGTTGGCCAAAAAGGGCGTATGCGTTTTTTCCTGAATATATTCAGGAAAAAACGCATACGCCCTTTTTGGCCAAGTGCATCATTGTGGACGTTCTGCCTCTTTTCCTATGCTTTCAATGCAATTCCAGTCTACCTCCTGAAATCGGTTTCCTGCAATTCTGCCCCGCTTTCAAGTCCTCTTGGCAGCCATACTTCAGTATATTTTTGGACGATAGCTGTCATTTATAACTCTGCAGGTTTGTGAATTACAGTGCCCCTGAGCTCCTTTCTTCAACTCGCTTTCTTGTGAGCTGGCCGCAACACCGCAGAATGGCTTCAGGCCCTTATCTGGTTCCGGCATGGCACGCTGAGCCTTTGGTTATTTCCTCTTCCTGGTGGGAAATGAGAGTTAAATTTGCCCGTCCAGACACCTCCAGCTAGTCTCTCATTGGTTCTCCCTATTCCTGTTCATCTTCCGCAGAAATTGCAAACTGGGCCAAACAGGAGGTTAAAGGCGATGACTCTCCAAGTGGGGAGAGTGTTAGTAAAGCGTCTGGAATGTTGCACCCGAGTACCAGGGGAGGAAAACTGAGACATATTTGAACACGTCTCCCGTTCACATGGTTGATCATACCCTAGGTTCCACATGCATGTTTTAGCTGAAGGAAGAATCCCTTAAACCTGGGTAGTTGAAACCCGTGGAATGGGTACCATGCAATATGACTTCAAAGGGTCTTCATTTGCTCACCGAACCTCTCCAATCCTATCAGTGCTGCGTTTATGCCCCTGTACACATGCTTGATTCTCTTTTCGAGACATAGCAATCCATAGGATTTAAGATACTTACTAGTCAGGTACATTCTTAGGCGATTAATATGGGGTGTTGAGTCCATTTCGTTGAGCAAGGAGTAGCTCTTGTCTATTCCATATTTGGCTTAAGGAACTTTATCTGTGCTCATTTCAATCTCTGGTTTTATGCAGCACCCCAACTCACCTTTCTCCTTAAGCAAGCATAAGTTGGTTTTCTAAATTTGAGACCCTGTTCTTTTCTGTAATTCAGTTCCTGTGTAGCCAAGTTTACATTCCGTGTATTACTGATATCTTATGATGTTTCTTTTTCTGTGTGACTTATTTCAGTTAGAATCATCATACCTGAATCCACTCATTGTGCTGCTAAGGGCCTGATGACGTAGATTTCATTGCTGAATGATATTGCTTTGTAAGTAAATACCACAACTTCTTTATCCATTTTTCACTTTCTGCGATGTTGAACTTGTACTGTAAACGAGGTTCTTGTAAACAGAGCCGTTCCAAACTTTGGGGTGGCTGTGTCTTTTTGATTTTAATTTCCCTAAGCTATAGGACCATAAGTGGAAGTGCCCTAGGCTCTGTTGCTTTGTTTTTTAGATGTTTCAGGAAACACCATACACTTCTCCCCAGTGGCTGTTGGCAATTTACATCCCGCCCATCAGCATAACAAGGCTCCCAGTTCTCCATGGCCTGTCCTGCCTTTCTGGATTTTACACTTTTTTCAGATGGCCCTTTTGACCGGGGGGAAGTGAGACTTCATTGTAGTGCAGATTTCCTTTGCAAGCTTGCTTGGTTGGCCAAAAAGGGCGTATGCGTTTTTTCCTGAATATATTCAGGAAAAAACGCATACGCCCTTTTTGGCCAAGTGCATCATTGTGGACGTTCTGCCTCTTTTCCTATGCTTTCAATGCAATTCCAGTCTACCTCCTGAAATCGGTTTCCTGCAATTCTGCCCCGCTTTCAAGTCCTCTTGGCAGCCTTACTTCAGTATATTTTTGGACGATAGCTGTCATTTATAACTCTGCAGGTTTGTGAATTACAGTGCCCCTGAGCTCCTTTCTTCAACTCGCTTTCTTGTGAGCTGCCGCAACACCGCAGGATGGCTTCAGGCCCTAATTTGGTTCCGGAACGGCACGCTGAACCTTTGGTTAATTCCTATTCCTGGTGGGAAATGACAGTTAAATTTGCCCGTCCAGACACCTCCAGCTAGTCTCTCATTGGTTCTCCCTATTCCTGTTCATCTTCCGCAGGAATTGCAAACTGGGCCAAACAGGAGGTTAAAGGGAGTGACTCTCCAAGTGGGGAGAGTGTTAGTAAAGCATCTGGAATGTTGCACCCGAGTACCAGGGGAGGAAAACTGAGACATATTTGAACACGACTCCCGATCACATGGTTGATCATACTCTAGGTTCCACATGCATGTTTTAGCTGAAGGAAAAATACCTTAAACCTGGGTAGTTGAAACCCGTGGAATGGGTACCATGCAATATGACTTCAAAGAGTCTTCATTTGCTCACCGAACCTCTCCAATCCTATCACTGCTGCGTTTATGCCCCTGTACACATGCTTGATTCTCTTTTCGAGACATAGCAATCCATAGGATTTAAGATACTTACTAGTCAGGTACATTCTTAGGCGTTTAATATGGGGTGTTGAGTCCATTTCCTTGAGCAAGGAGCAGCTCTTGTCTATTCCATATTTGGCTTAAGGAACTTTATCTGTGCTCATTTCAATCTCTGGTTTCATGCAGCACCCCAACTCACCTTTACCCTTAAGCAAGCGTAAGTTGGTTTTCTAAATTTGAGACCCTGTTCTGTTTTGGAATTCAGTTCCTGTGTAGCCAAGTTTACATTCCGTGTATTAGTGATATCTTATGATGTTTCTTTTTCTGTGTGACTTATTTCAGTTAGAATCATCGTACCTGAATCCACTCATTATGCTGCTACGGGCCTGATGACATAGATTTAATTGCTGAGTGATACTGCATTGTACGTAAGTACCACAAGTTCTTTATCCATTTTTCACTTTCTGTGATATTGAACTTGTACGGTAAACGAGGTTCTATTAAACAGAGGCGTCCCAAACTTTGGGGTGGCTGTGTCTTTTTGATTTTAATTTCCCTAAGCTATAGGACCATAAGTGGAAGTGCCCTAGGCTCTGTTGCTTTGTTTTTTAGATGTTTCAGGAAACACCATACACTTCTCCCGAGTGTCTGTTGGCAATTTACATCCCGCCCATCAGCATAACAAGGCTCCCAGTTCTCCATGGCCTGTCCTGCCTTTCTGGATTTTACACTTTATTCAGATGGCCCTTTTGACCGGGGGGAAGTGAGACTTCATTGTAGTGCAGATTTCCTTTGCAAGCTTGCCTGGTTGGCCAAAAAGTGCGTATGCGTTTTTTCCTGAATATATTCAGGAAAAAACGCATACGCCCCTTTTGGCCAAGTGCATCATTGTGGACGTTCTGCCTCTTTTCCTATGCTTTCAATGCAATTCCAGTCTACCTCCTGAAATCGGTTTCCTGCAATTCTGCCCCGCTTTCAAGTCCTCTTGGCAGCCGTACTTCAGTATATTTTTGGACGATAGCTGTCATTTATAACTCTGCAGGTTTGTGAATTACAGTGCCCCTGAGGTCCTTTCTTCAACTCGCTTCTTGTGAGCTGGCCGCAACACCGCAGAATGGCTTCAGGCCTTTATCTGGTTCCGGCACGGCACGCTGAGCCTTTGGTTATTTCCTCTTCCTGGTGGGAAATGAGAGTTAAATTTGCCCGTCCAGACACCTCCAGCTAGTCTCTCATTGGTTCTCCCTATTCCTGTTCATCTTCCGCAGAAATTGCAAACTGGGCCAAACAGGAGGTTAAAGGCGCTGACTCTCCAAGTGGGGAGAGTGTTAGTAAAGCATCTGGAATGTTGCACCCGAGCACCAGGGGAGGAAAACTGAGACATATTTGAACACGTCTCCCGTTCACACGGTAGATCATACTCTGGGTTCCACATGCATGTTTTAGCTGAAGGAAGAATACCTTAAACCTGGAGAGTTGAGACCCATGTAATGGGTACCATGCAATATGACTTCAAAGGGTCTTCATTTGCTCACCGAACCTCTCCAATCCTATCACTGCTGCGTTTATGCCCCTGTACACATGCTTGATTCTCTTTCGGAGACATAGCAATCCATAGGTTTTAAGATACTTACTAGTCAGGTACATTCTTAGGCGTTTAATATGCGGTGTTGAGTCCATTTCGTTGAGCAAGGAGTAGCTCTTGTCTATTCCATATTTGGCTTAAGGAACTTTATCTGTGCTCATTTCAATCTCTGGTTTCATGCAGCACCCCAACTCACCTTTACCCTTAAGCAAGCATAAGTTGGTTTTCTAAATTTGAGACCCTGTTCTGTTCTGTAATTCAGTTCCTGTGTAGCCAAGATTACATTCCGTGTATTAGTCATATCTTATGATGTTTCTTTTTCTGTGTGACTTATTTCAGTTAGAATCATCGTACCTGAATCCACTCATTGTGCTGCTAAGGGCCTGATGACATAGATTTCATTGCTGAGTGATATTGCTTTGTAAGTAAATACCACAACTTCTTTATCCATTTTTCACTTTCTGCGATGTTGAACTTGTACTGTAAATGAGGTTCTTGTAAACAGAGCCGTTCCATACTTTGGGGTGGCTGTGTCTTTTTGATTTTAATTTCCCTAAGCTATAGGACCATATGTGGAAGTGCCCTAGGCTCTGTTGCTTTGTTTTTTAGATGTTTCAGGAAACACCATACACTTCTCCCGAGTGTCTGTTGGCAATTTACATCCTGCCCATCAGCATAACATGGCTCCCAGTTCTCCATGGCCTGTCCTGCCTTTCTGGATTTTACACTTTTTTCAGATGGCCCTTTTGACCGGGGGGAAGTGAGACTTCATTGTAGTGCAGATTTCCTTTGCAAGCTTGCTTTGTTGGCCAAAAAGGGCATATGCGTTTTTTCCTGAATATATTCAGGAAAAAACGCATATGCCCTTTTTGGCCAAGTGCATCATTGTGGACGTTCTGCCTCTTTTCCTATGCTTTCAATGCAATTCCAGTCTACCTCCTGAAATCGGTTTCCTGCAATTCTGCCCCGCTTTCAAGTCCTCTTGGCAGCCTTACTTCAGTATATTTTTGGACGATAGCTGTCATTTATAACTCTACTGGTTTGTGAATTACAGTGCCCCTGAGCTCCTTTCTTCAACTCGCTTTCTTGTGACCTGGCCGCAATACCGCAGGATTGCTTCAGGCCTTTATCTGGTTCTGGCACGGCACGCTTAGCCTTTGGTTAATTCCTCTTCCTGGTGGGAAATGAGAGTTCAATTTGCCCGTCCAGACACCTCCAGCTAGTCTCTCATTGGTTCTCCCTATTTCTATTCATCTTCAGCAGAAATTGCAAACTGGGCCAAACAGGAGGTTAAAGGCACTGACTCTCCAAGTGGGGAGAGTGTTAGTAAAGCGTCTGGAATGTTGCACCCGATTACCAGGGCATGAAAACTGAGACTTATTTGAACACGGCTCCCGATCACACAGTTGATCATACTCTGGGTTCCACATGCATGTTTTAGCTGAAGGAAGAATCCCTTAAACCTGGAGAGTTGAGACCTGTGGAATGGGTACCATGCAATATGACTTCAAAGGGTCTTCATTTGCTCAACGAACCTCTCCAATTCTATCACTGCTGCATTTATGCCCCTGTACACACGCTTGATTCTCTTTCGGATACATAGCAATCCATAGGTTTTAAGATACTTACTAGTCAGGTACATTCTTAGGCGTTTAATATGGGGTGTTGAGTCCATTTCGTTGAGCAAGGAGTAGCTCTTATCTATTACATATTTGGCTTAAGAAACTTTATCTGTGCTCATTTCAATCTCTGGTTTCATGCAGCACCCCAACTCACCTTTCCCCTTAAGCAAGCATAAGTTGGTTTTCTAAATTTGAGACCCTGTTCTGTTTTGTAATTCAGTTCCTGTGTATCCAAGTTTACATTCCGTTTATTACTGATATCTTATGATGTTTCTTTTTCTGTGTGACTTATTTCAGTTAGAATCATCATACCTGAATCCACTCATTATGCTGCTACGGGCCTGATGACATAGATTTCATTGCTGAGTGATATTGCATTGTACATAATTACCACAACTTCTTTATCCATTTTTCACTTTCTGCGATATTGAACTTGTACCGTAAACGAGGTTCTTGTAAACAGAGCTGTCCCAAACTTTGGGGTGACTGTGTCCTTTTGATTTTAATTTCCCTAAGCTATAGGACCATAAGTGGAATTGCCCTAGGCTCTATTGCTTTGTTTTTTAGATGTTTTAGGAAACACCATACACTTCTCCCCTGTGGCTGTTGGCAATTTACATCCCGCCCATCAGCATAACAAGGCTCCCAGTTCTCCATGGTCTGTCCTGTCTTTCTGGATTTTACACTTTTTTCAGATGGCCCTTTTGACCAGGGGGAAGTGAGACTTCATTGTAGTGCAGATTTCCTTTGCAAGCTTGCTTGGTTGACCAAAAAGGGCATATGCGTTTTTTCCTGAATATATTCAGGAAAAAACGCATACGCCCTTTTTGGCCAAGTGCATCATTGTGGACGTTCTGCCTCTTTTCCTCTGCTTTAAATGCAATTCCAGTCTACCTCCTGAAATCACCTTCCTGCAATTCTGCCCCGCTTTCAAGTCCTCTTGGCAGCCTTACCTCAGTATATTTTTGGACGATAGCTGTCATTTATAACTCTGCATGTTTCTGAATTACAGTGCCCCTGAGCTCCTTTCTTCAACTCGCTTTCTTGTGACCTGGCCGCAACACCGCAGGATTGCTTAAGGCCCTAATCTGGTTCCAGCACGGCACGTTGAGCCTTTGGTTAATTCCTCTTCCTGGTGGGAAATGAGAGTTCAATTTGCGCGTCTAGACACGTCCAGCTAGTCTCTCATTGGTTCTCCCTATTCCTCTTCATCTACCACAGAAATTGCAAACTGGGCCAAACAGGAGTTTAAAGGCACTGACACTCCAAGTGGGGAGAGTGTTAGTAAAGCGTCTGGAATGTTGCACCCTAGTACCAGAGGACGTAAACTGAGACATATTTGAACACGTCTCCCGATCACATGGTTGATCATACTTTGGGTTCCACATGCAAGTTTTAGCTGAAGAAAGAATCCCTTAAACCTGGAGAGTTGAGACCCGTGGAATGGGTACCATGCAATATGACTTCAAAGGGCCTTCATTTGCTCACCGAACCTCTCCAGAGCTATCACTGCTGCATGTGCCCCTGTACACAAGCTGGATTCACTTTCAGAGACATAGCAATCCATAGGTTTCCATATACTTACTAGTCAGGTACATTCTTAGGCGTTTAATATGGGGAGTTGAGTCCATTTCGTTGAGCAAGGAGTAGCTCTTGTCTATTACATATTTGGCTAAGGAACTTTATCTGGGCTCATTTCAATCTCTGGTTTTATGCAGCACCCCAACTCTCCTTTCCCCTTAAGCAAGCATAAGTTGGTTTTCTACATATGAGACCCTGTTCTGTTTTTAATTCTGTTCCTGTGTAGCCAAGTTTACATTCCGTGTATTAGTGATATCTTATGATGTTTCTTTTTCTGTGTGATTTATTTCACTTAGAATCATCGTACCTGAATCCCCTCATTATGCTGCTATGGGCCTGATGACATAGATTTCATTGCTGAGTGATATTGCATTGTACGTAAGTACCACAACTTCTTTATCCATTTCTTGCTTTGTGTGATATTGAACTTGTACAGTAAACGAGGTTCTTGTAAACAGAGACGTCCCAAATTTTGGGGTGGCTGTGTCTTTTCGATTTTAATTTCCCAAAGCTATAGGACCGTAAGTGGAACTGCCCTAAGTTCTGTTGCTTTGTTTTTTAGATGTTTCAGGAAACACCATACACTTCTCCAGAGTGGCTGTTGACAATTTTCATCCCGCCCATCAGCATAATAAAGCTCCCAGTTCTCCATGGCCTGTCCTGCCTTTCTGGATTTTACACTTTTTTCAGATGGCCCTTTTGACCGGGGGGCAGTGAGACTTCATTGTAGTACAGTTTTCCTTTGCAAGCTTGCTTGGTTGGCCAAAAACGGCGTATGCGTTTTTTCCTGAATATATTCAGGAAAAAACGCATACGCCCTTTTTGGCCAAGTGCATCATTGTGGACGTTCTGCCTCTTTTCCTATGCTTTAAATGCAATTCCAGTCTACCTCCTGAAATCGGTTTCTTGCAATTCTGCCCCGCTTTCAAGTCCTCTTGGCAGCCTTACTTCAATATATTTTTGGACGATAGCTATCACTTATAACTCTGGAGGTTTGTGAAATACAGTGCCCCTGAGCTCCTTTCTTCAACTCGCTTTCTTGTGAGCTGGCTGCAACACCGCAGGATTGTTTCAGGCTCTAGTGTGGTTCCGGCACGGCATGCTGAGCCTTTGGTTAATTCCTCTTCCTGGTGGGAAATGAGAGTTAAATTTGCCCGTCCAGACCCCTCCAGCTAGTCTCTCATTGGTTCTCCCTATTCCTGTTCATCTTCCTCAGAAATTGCAAACTGGGCCATACAGGAGGTTAAAGTGACTGACTCTCCAAGTGGGGAGATTGTTAGTAAAGAGTCTGGAATGTTGCACCCGAGCACCAGGGGATGAAAACTGAGACATATTTGAACACGTCTCCCGATCACACGGTTGATCATACTCTGGGTTCCACATGCATGTTTTAGCTGAAGGAAGAATCCCTTAAACCTGGAGAGTTGAGACCCGTGGAATGGATACCATGCAATATGACTTGAAAGGGTCTTCATTTGCTCACCGAACCTCTCCAATCCTATCACTGCTGCATTTATGCCCCTGTACACACGCTTGATTCTCTTTCGGAGACATAGCAATCCATAGGTTTTAAGATACTTACTACTCAGGTACATTCTTAGGCGTTTAATATGGGGTGTTGAGTCCATTTCGTTCAGCAAGGAGAAGCTCTTGTCTCTTACATATTAGGCTTAAGGAACTTTATCTGTGCTCATTTCAATCTCTGGTTTTATGCAGCACCCCAACTCACATTTCCCCTTCAGCAAGCATAAGTTGGTTTTCTAAATTTGAGACCCTGTTCTGTTTTGTACTTCAGTTCCTGTGTAGCCAAGTTTACATTCCGTGTATTAGTGATATCTTATGATGTTTCTTTTTCTGTGTGACTTATTTCACTTAGAAACATCGTACCTGAATCCAGTCATTATGCTCCTAAAGGCCTGATGACATAGATTTCATTGCTGAGTGATATTGCATTGTACGTAAGTACCACAACTTCTTTATCCATTTTTCGCTTTCTGTGATATTGAACTTGTATCGTAAACGAGGTTCTTGTAAACAGAACCGTCCCAAACTTTGGGGTGGCTGTGTCTTTTTGATTTTCATTTCCCTAAACTATAGTACCATAAGTGGAAGTGCCCAGGGTCTGATGCTTTGTCTTTTTGATGTTTCAGGAGACACCATACTCTTCTCCAGAGTGTCTGTTGGCAATTTACATCCCGCCCATCAGCATAACAAGGCTCCCAGTTCTCCATGGCCTGTCCTGCCTTTCTGGATTTTACACTTTTCTCAGCTGGCCCTCTTGACCGGGGTCAGTGCGACTTCATTGTAGTGCAGATTTCCTTTGCAAGCTTGCTTGGTTGGCCAAAAAGGGCGTATGCGTTTTTTCCTGAATATATTCAGGAAAAAACGCATACGCCCTTTTTGACCAAGTGCACCATTGTGGACGTTCTCCCTGTTTTCCTATGCTTTAAATGCAATTCCAGTCTACCTCCTGAAATCGGTTTCCTGCAATTCTGCCCCGCTTTCAATTCCTCTTGGCAGCCTTACTTCAATATATTCTTAGACGATAGCTGATAGCTGTCATTTATAACTCTGCAGGTTTGTGAATGACAGTGCCCCTGAGCTCCTTTCTTCAACTCGCTTTCTTGTGAGCTGGCCGCAACACCGCAGGATTTCTTGAGCTCTAGTGTGTTTCCGGCATGGCACGCTGAGCCTTTGGTTAATTCCTCTTCCTGGTGGGAAATGAGAGTTAAATTTGCACGTCCAGATACCTCCAGCTAGTCTCTCATTGGTTCTCCCTATTCCTGTTCATCTTCCACAGAAATTGCAACCTGGGCCAAACAGGAGGTTGAAGGCACTGACTCTCCAAGTGGAGAGAGTGTTAGTAAAGTGTCTGGAATGTTGCACCCGAGTACCAGGGGAGGAAAACTGAGACATATTTGAACACGTTTCCCGATCACACGGTGGATCATACTCTGTGTTCCACATGAATGTTTCAGCTGAAGGAAGAATCCCTTAAACTTGGAGAGTTGAGACCCTTGGAATGGATACCATGCCATATGACTATAAATGGTCTGCATTTGCTCACCGAACCTCACCAATCCTGTCACTCCTGCGTGTATACCACTGTATACACGCTTGATTCTCTTTTGGAGACATAGCAATCCATAGGTTTTAAGATTCTTCCTAGTCAGGTACATTCTTAGGCGTTTAATATGGGGTGTTGAGTCCACTTCGTTGAGCAAGGAGTAGCTCTTGTCTATTACATATTTGGCTTATGGAACGGTATCTGTGCTAATTTCAATCTCTGGTTTTCTGCAGCACCCCAACTTACCTTTCCCCTTAAGCAAGCATATGTTGGTTTTCTGCATTTCAGACCCTGTTCTGTTTTGTAATTCAGTTCCTGTGTAGCCAAGTTTACATTCCGTGTATTAGTGATATCTTATGATATTTGTTTTTCTGTGTGACCCTATTTCACTTAGAATCATCGTACCTGAATCCACTCATTATGCTGCTACGGGCCTGATGACATAGATTTCATTGCTGAGTGATATTGCATTGTACGTAAGTACCACAACTTCTTTATCCATTTTTCGTTTTCTGTATTATTGAACTTGTACCGTAAACGAGGTTCTTGTAAACAGAGCTGTCCCAAACTTTGGGGTGGCTGTGTCTTTTTGATTTTCATTTCCCTAAGCTATAGGACCATAAGTGGAAGTGCCCTAGGCTCTGTTGCTTTGTTTTTTAGATGTTTCAGGAAACACCATACACTTCTCCAGAGAGTCTGTTGGCAATTTACATCCCGCCTATCAGCATAACAAGGCTCCCAGTTGTCCATGGCCTGTCCTGCCTTTCTGGATTTTACACTTTTTTCAGATGGCCCTTTTGACTGGGGGGCAGTGAGACTTCATTGTAGTGCAGATTTCCTTTGCAAGCTTGCTTGGTTGGCCAGAAAGGGTGTATGGGTTTCTTCCTTAATATATTCAGGAAAAAACGCATACGCCCTTTTTGGCCAAGTGCATGATTGTTGATGTTCTGAGTCTTTTCATATGTTTTCAATGCAATTCCAGTCTACCTCCTGAAATCGGTTTCCTGCAATTCTGCCTTGCTGTCAGTGCCTCTTCATAGCCTTACCTCAATATACTTTTGGAAAATAGTTGTCGTTTATAACTCTGCAGGTTTTTGAATTGCAGTTGCCCTTAGTTCCATTTTTTAGGTCTTATTTTTGTGATCTTGCCTCATATCCACAGGATTTCTTCAGGCCCTATTCTTCTTCTGGGGCACCTTGCTGTGCCTTTGGTTAATTCTTCTTCCTATGTGAAATTAAAGTGACATGTGGCCATTGAAACTGCTACAGCTATTTTCTCACTGGTTCCCCCTATACCCATTCATCCTCCACACTAACTGCAGACTGTGCGATACCGGAACTTAAAGGCATTCACTCTCCATGTGGGGATGTTGTTAGTAAAGTGGCTGGAATGTTGATCTGGAGCCCCAGGAGAGGAAAATGAGGTGCGTTTTAGAAACCTTTCCCGATCATATTGTATACCATCTGCTGGATTTCCCATGCAAGGTTTAGCTGTAGGAAGATTCCCTTCAACCTGGAGTGTTGGGACCCTTGGAATGAGTAGCATGAAGTATTGCATTAAACTTTCGGCAGTTGCTCACCAAAGCTCACCAATCCTCTCAACCCCAAGTGTCCAGTCTTATGTCTTATCCAGCTGTGGGTTTATATGTGGTCATTCCAGGTTGCATCACAGCCCCTGAGCGAATTTTGTAAGAATTTTTCTCTCTTTCATTGTTTCTGCGTTTTGGTTTTAAAATTTATTTCTATAATGGGGTTTAGCTCATTTTCACTGCTGTGTTTGTGCCGTTTTGCACACACTTGATTCCCTTATGGAGATATATCAATACATGGGTTTTAAGATTCTTATTACTCAGATATATTTCTCTGCGGTGTATAGGGTGTGTTGAGGCCAGTTCATTGAGCAAGGTGTAGATCTTGTCTAATACCTATTTGGTTTATTGAACGGTATCTGTGCTAATTTCAAACTCTGGTTTTATGCATCACCCCACCTCTCCTTTCCCCTTAAGCTGACATAAGTGTGTTTTCTAAATGTGAGACACTGTTCTGTTTTGTAATTCATTTTTAGTGCAGCCATATTTATCCTCCCTCTATAAGTGATATCTTATGATATGTTTCTTTTTCTGTTTGACTTATTTCAAGTAGTATTATCGGACCTAATTCCACTCTTTATCCTTCTACTAGCCTTATTACATTGATTTCATGGTGAAGAGATATTCCATTGTACATAAGTACCACGTCTTCTTTATCCATTGTTCTCTTTCCTGGGATATTTAAGGTGTACTGAAGTTGAGGTTCTTGTAAACAGAGTAGCCCTAAACTGTGGTGTGCTTGTGTCTTGTTGATTTTTAGACTTCCCTAGATATACTCCCGTGATTGGAAGTGCCCTATGCTCTGTAGCTCTGTTTTTTAGATGATTTAGGAACCACCATACACTTCTCCAGAGTGGCTCCCGGCAGTTCACACACTGTCCATCAGCGTATAAAGGCTCCCTGTTCTCCATGGCCTGTCCTGCATTTCTGGTTTTTACAATTTTTTCAGGTGGCCCTTTTGACCGGTGGGAAATGAGACTTCTTTGTTGTGCACATTTGCATTGCTTGCTTGCTTCGTTGCCCATAAAGTGCGTATGTGTTTTTTCCTGGATATATTCAGGAAAAAACGCATACTCCCTTTTGGGCCAACTGCATCATTGTCGAAATTCTGCCGCTTTTCATGTGCTTTAAAGACGAGTCCAATCTATCTCTTGAAATCTGTTTCTTGCAATTCTGTCTTGCATTCAGATCCTCTTCTTTGCCTTACCTCAACATATTTTTGGACGTTAGTTTTCATTTATAACTCTGCAGGTTTGTGAATTGCAGTGACCCTGAGCTCCATTTTTTAAGTTGCTCTTTTGTGAGCTGGCCTCAAAGCCGCAGGATTGCTTCAGGCCCTATTTTGGCTCCGGCGAGGCAGGCTGAGCCTTTTTTTAATTCTTATTCTCAATGGGATATTAGAGTGACATGTGCCCGTCCAAACCCCTACAACTATTCTCTCATTGGTTCCCCCTCTTCCCGTTCATCCTCCTCACAATTTGCAAAATGTGTGAAACAGAAGTTTAAATGTGCTGATTCTCTAAGTGGGGAGATTCTAAGTAACGTGGCTGGAATGATGAACAGGAGCACCAGGAGAGGATAAATGAGCTGCATTTTAGACACATCTCCCGATCACATGGTGTACAGTCCTCTGGGTTTTCCATGCATGTTTTAGCTGTAGGAAGATTCCTTGAACCTGCAGATTTGGGACCCATTGAATGGGTACCAGGTAGTATTACTTTAAAGGGTGTGCATTTCCTCACCCAACCTCACATTTCTCTTAGCGTGAACAGTTTCCAGCCTTATGTCTCATCCTGCTGTGGGTCTAGATGTGTTCAATCCATGTTGCATCACCGTCCCTGAGGAAAAGTTGTAAGAGGTTTTCTCTGTCTCTCTGTCGTTTATTTTTTTCAATTTATTACTATATTGGTTACAGCTGATTTTCAAAGCTCTGTTTCTTGCTGCTGTACATCCACTTGATTCACGTACAGAGAAACATCAATAAATTCTTTTTCAGATCCTTACCAGTCATAGATATTCTTTTGCGGTGACTTGAGTGTGCTGAGTGCAGTTCTTTTAGCTACCGTGTAGGCCTTGTTGATTATCAGTTTGGTATTTGGAATGGTATCTTTGCTAATTTCAACCTCTTGGATGATGCCTCACCCCTCCCCACCTTTCCGTTTAGCAGCCTTATGCGTGTTTTCTACATATTTGACTATGTTTTTGTTTTGTAATTTATTTCATGTGTAGCCATTTTGGATTCCACCTTTAAGTGATATCTTATGATATGTGTCTTTTTCTTTTTGAATTATGTCACTTAGAAAGATCATACGTAACTCCTCCGGAGTTGTTACAACTGGCCATATTTCATTGATTTCCAGGCTGAGTAATATTCCACTCTACATAAGTACCACATCTCTATCCATTTTTTCCCTCCAGAGACATTTAAGTTATATCCTAGTCGAGGATCTTTTAAACAGAGAGGCAGTAAACATTGGGGTGCCTGTGTCCTCTCGATTTTTGTTTTTCCCAAGATATACGCCCATGAGTGCAAGTGCCCTATGCTCTGTAGCTCATTTTTTAGATGCTTTAGTAAACACAATACACTTCTCCAGAATGGCCGTTGGCAATATACATTTCCACTATAAGCCTCACAGGGCTCCCTCTTCTCCTTGCCCTGTCCTGCATTTCTGGTGTTTACACTTTATGAGGATGGCTCTTCTGACTGATGCGAAGTGATATCTTTTGTAGTATTGATTTCCAGTGCCCACCTGTTTGGTTGGCTAAAAAAGTGTATGCCCTTTTCTTGAATATATACAGAAAAAAACGCATACAGCCTTTTTGGGCAACTGCAATGTTGGCAATGTTCAGCCCCTTTTCTTGTGCTTAATGGCGAGTCCTTTCTACCTCCTCAAATCCCTTTCCTGCCATTCTCCCTTGCTTACCAATCCTTTTCTCTGACTTTCCTCAAGACATTTTTCAGTGATAGATATTTTCAACTCTGCAGTTTCGTGAATTTTACTGCCCCTGAGTTCCATTGTTCAACTTGTGTTTATGGGAACTGGCCACAAAGCAGTGGGATTTCCTCAAGCCCCATACTGTTTCCATGGGCAACCCTAGCCTTTGGTCAATTCATCTTCTTGATTGGAAATTAGAGTGACATGTGCCTGTCTGAACACCTAGGACTTGTCTCTCATTGTTCCTCATCCTTCCGCTTCATCCTCTGGACAAATTCCAAACTGTACGCAACAGGATGTTGACAGTGCTGACATCTCCAAGTGGGGAGACTGTTAGTAAAGACGCTGGAGGGGTGAACCCGAGCACCAGGAGATGAGGAGATGAGATGCCTTTTCCAAACTCTTCCTGATCAGACGGTATACCATCCTCTGGGAGTGACAGACATGTTTTAGCAGTAAGAAGAGTCCCATTCATGTAAGGAGAACACCAGGGCTTTTTCAAAATCAGTGTCTCCCCGAAACCCAAACTGGGGAATTTTTTAAGCTACGGCTACACATACGTTCATTAAGGGCCTTGGGAAGTAGGCAGAGTCCAAACTTTAGATGATTGAAGTCTTCAGGGTCAGAAGCACTCACCACCGGCTTCCCTTAGGTTACACTTTAACTGTCATTGATAGATGATGTCAATAAAAATATCTATTCTTTTTCCGATTATTTCCCCTTATAGGTTATTGCAAAATATTGAGTGTAGTTCCCTGTGCTATACAGTAGTTCCTTGTTGATGATCTATTTTATACATAGCAGTGTGTATGTGTTAATTCCAAACTGTTAATTTATCCCTCCTCCCACCTTTCCCCTTTGGTAATAATAAATTATAAGATTTTATACTTCTCAGAAATGGGGGAGCTGAAAGAGAGGTATCATTTTCAATGGAAAAGCATTTAAAACAAGATTGAAGCTTTAACCAAGATTATTAGATGTACATCCTTGGAAAGAAATCACTTCCTTTCTCTAATATTGACCTGACAAATAAGACAAACCTTTTCACTGAACTTGCTTATAATAAAGTGATGGAAATATCAAATGGAAGTGTTAGAAACATCTTATTTTACCCGAGCCTTATACACTGTTCTATGTTAACTACAGTTTGGCTCACACATCTGTTCATTGAAGTTACAATAGTCTCAATTTCTGTTACTGATCCTCCAGAGTGGACCCCAACAAGTGTCCCCCTGCCCAGTGTCATTGGGGCCAACAGATCGAGACTGAGTTTGTTCACAAGCAAAGGAAACTTTATATTTTGATCAGAGAATGGAGAGGTGAGAGCATGCACTACCCCGTGGGCTGTGGGCTGGGCTGCTGTGTAGAGATCCTGTGAGAGGCAGTGGGAGGGAGGGGGCGGAGCTCTCGAGGGCCGGGTTGGCTGCAGCTCAGGCTCTATATCGTGGAGTCTGCACTGGGCCCCAGGAGCTGAGGTGTCGACCCAGCCATTCTGCACTAGGAAATCTGGTCTGAAGTGCCGGGTGTGGAACCTCTGCATGCGGGACCCTAGGAGCACATGAAATTAGACAAAGCACAAAGGATAAAAAAGGTCAGACTTGACTTTATTGCCCAGATTCTATTTTTATCTCCCAGGGATTTTTAATGGGCTTTGCTGGGGACAAACCCCTCCTCTGCCTTTTGTCCCGTTCCTCATTCTTGGAGTGCTGAGGGTGCAGACCCTTCTTCTGTAACTGCTGAGTGCTGAGTTGGGAGCCCTCATACCAGGGGACGAGGGTCAGAACTTCTCCCCAGCAGCCTCCAGGTGACGTTGATTGTCCCCAGGACCCCTGCCTCCCTGCTCGTCCGCCTGAGCACCAGCATTGGAAGTGTTAGAGATTCTAATGACCTTTAAGGGTCCAGGAAAGAGATGTGCAGAGACGCTGTGGGGGCCGATTTCACCCCGCCCCACATTTGTTCGGCCACCTTAGGCTGACCGTTTCTGCCAGCCTAGATGCTCTGGCCAGTAGTCTGCGCTTTCTTCAATTAGGCCCCTGAATTAACGTACAAACAGCACCAGGTGTCAGAGCCCTGCCTGCTCAACTCCCAGACAGTCCAGGGTCAGTGGTGATCAAGGACCATGATGGCCACTGAGTCAACAGCCTTTTGAAGTAAACAGGAGTCCAGCCGGTCTTATTGGCCACCACCATCACGGTGTCTGTAGGCTTTTCTATGGTGACAGTGTGATATACGGTTCCCCCGCCAAGATTATTAGCTCCCCTCCGGGTGCAGTAAGTCCTGCAAGCAGTAGTCTACTCCTTCGGGACACACTATTGTTGTTTTATGAGAGAAACTCCAGGTCAAGTGATGTTCACACGAGTCGTCATGGTGCCCTGTTGCCCCCGGTTATCTCTCTGGATGTTGGAGTTGGAGGGCCTCCTCACTCGAGGTCGGTGTGCCCACGGAGCAAACCCTGCAACTTCAGGGCATGGTTGGTGATTAGGATCACCACGTGGGGTCCTTTTCCCTTAGGAGGGAGGTGGCCTTTTGGGCTGCTGATTTCCAGGTTTTTAGATACCACCAGTATCTTGGCCAGATGTGGCAGTGGGCCAAGCCCCTTGGTGACTCTAGTTTATCCTACCTGGATGGCATTCTTGCGTTGTTCCATTTCAAGTGGTCCCAGTTTTTTCACTAATTCTCCAATGGCGATTCACCTTTCACCGGGAATGTAAAGGTCAAAGGGTTTAGCTCAATTAGAGAGTTCCAGGGCAAGGGTCTGAATTGACTGCTCTTTCCATTCTTGAAAGGCCACTTCTGGATTCTGTTCAAAAGGATCATCATCTTTTCCTTTCAGTGTTTCATATAGAGGCCCAGCTAGTAGACTGTAGTTAGGGATCCAGAAGCAGCAAACCCTGGCCTCCCCAGGAACCCCTAAGCTGTCTTCTAGTTTTAGAAAGGGGTAAGGCTGAAAATGGTTTCTTCCCTTTCCTGGGATGGGCTTCTCTGACCTTCTGTGAGAATGAAGCCCAGGCAGGTCACTGCAGTCTGTGATATTTGAGCTTTTTCTTGGACAACTTCTATCTTTTATTGGCTTGGTAGTTCAGAGGCCTCCTTAGTAGGGCTGGCGATCAGAATGTCATCTGCATATTGAAGGAGGGTTTCCTTTTCCAGAGGTAGAACTTTTAGGTCTTTAGCTAAGCTTTCCCCAAAGATGGTGTGGGAATTTTTGCACCCTTGGGGCAAGACGGCCCGGAGGTATTGTTTTAGTTGTATGTTGAGTCCTGCCACTCACAAGCCAAAATTTCTTGTGACTCTGGGACTAATGGAATACAAAAGAAGGCATCATTGAAGACTAATACAGAATACCATGTCCTGGTGGTTGGTAGAATGACCAGCAGGGTGTAGGAATCAGGAGCAACTGGAGGTATATCCTCGGTGGCTTCACTGACTGTCCTGACATCCTTTACCAGGTCCCCAGCAGCCCATGGGGCTCTCGTGGTCAGGCCAATCCCAGGATATGGAGCTCTCCTCGGCAGGTACCCCACCCCCAACCCAGCCCACGGGGCTCTCATGGTCAGGCCCCTCCCAGGATACAGAGCTACCCTTGCAGGTACCGTGGCAGGGCTGGGCACACAGGAACCGTGCACATAGCCCTCATTGAAGAGCACCCCCAGCTCACCTGTCGCTCAGAGCTGACACAGAGCACCTCAGAGCAGGACTTGAACTAACAAACAGCAGCTGCGACAGGTCTGTGACCCTGGGCATCACTCTGTGTGGCCTCCCTCCACCTGGTCTTCCAGAGACTTCCACTGCACCCAGGGCACCAGGCCTCTGTCTCCAACCACCACCCACCCCTCCTCTCCATGACTCCTGGGTTCCTCTCATTAGGAGAGGGTTTTCTTGAAGTTGTCTCCCACTCATGGGCCAGATAAAATGATTAGAAAACAAGCCAAAGCTGCAGCCCCTTGTCTATCCTGACTCTCAGGAGCCCACACCTGTTCCTTGGACCTGGCCGGTTCAGCAAGTTCCATTTTCTGCAACTGTGAGCCCCTGAGGGGTGATGATTGGCTGACCTGGGCAGCCTTACCATGCCGGCCAGCCCTCCCCAGGTGTGCCTGGGTTGAGATCAATATAAATACCACTCCAGGCAGCAAGAGCCCCTGCAACTGTGCCTGACGCCATTTTCTCTGCCCTGTCAGCAGTCTCGGGGCTGGGCTGGTGGGAGGGAGTGAGAGGCCACGGCTTTGTGGGTGGCCCAGTGTGAGTGGGGCTCTGCTGGACTTTCTGCTGCAGTTGCCAGGCTGCCACCTGCTAAAGAAGAGGATGTGTCACCCATACCTGCTGCTGGAATTTCTCCCTGGGCAGAAGTGAGGAAGGAAAAAAGCAGTGGGGGCAGGGACAGGACGGGTATCTCAGGCAGGGAAATGGAAATCTTCCAGAAGAGCACCCAGGGCCAGGACCATCCTGGCTGGCCTGCAGGCACCAAGTCAGCTGGCATCCTGTCACTCGTGTGGCTCCATGGCCCTTCCTCTAGGCTTTCAAGTCCTTGTATATATTGAGGTGTTTTACCTGGGAAGGGTGGGAACAGTTCAGCAGCAACTGGCCTGGGGCTCAGCTCACGTTTACTCACAGATGCCTCGGCACGGTGCCCCAGCTTTGCAATGAGGACGCTTGTTGCGTGGGGGCTGCTGGCTGAATGGGAGAAGATTCCCCACCACTGACCAACTTCAGAATTGTTTACAACTGGAGTAAGTGCCCTGATACGGTTTTCCTCTGAGTAACTGGTGGGTTCTGTTTTTTTTTTCTCTTTTTCCTTTTTGGTTCAAGGTAGATTTTATTCCTCTTTTTTGTATTTACAGATATAAGCATGGAAATAATTTATTCATATAAATACATGTATGTGAAGGGAATAATTGTTTTTTCTGTTTTATTTTTTAAATTTTATTTCTTTTTAATTTTGAATTTTATTTTATATTTTTATACAGCAGGTTCTTATTGGTTATCTATTTTATACATATAAATGTTTACATGCCAATCCCAATCTCTCAAATCCTCCCACCACCACCCTCCCAAGAGCTTTCCCCCCTTGTTGTCCAAACGATTGTTGTCTACATCTGTTGCTCTATTTATGCCTTGCAAAACGGTTAATCTGTACAGTTTTTCTAGGTTCCACATATATGCATGAATATACAAGATTTGTTTTTCTCTTTCTGACTTACTTCACTCTGTATGACAGTCTCTAGATCCATTGACGTCTCTACAAATGACCCAATTTCATTCCTTTCATGGCTTAGTAATATTCCATTTTATATATGTACCACATCTTTATGCATTCGTCTGTCTGTGGGCATTTAGGTTGCTTCCATTACCTCGATATTGTAAATAGTGATGCAATGAACATTGCGGTGAATGTCTCTTTTTGATTTCTGGTTTTGTCTGGGTATATGTCCAGTACTGGGATTGCTGTATCATATGGTAATTCTATTATTAGTTTCTTAAGAAACTCCATATTGTTCTCCATAGTGACTGTATCAATTTATATTCCCAACAATAGTGGAAGAGGCTTCCTTTTCTCCACACCCTTTCCAGCATTTGTTGTTTGTAGATTTTCAGATGATGCGCATTCTAACAGGTGTGAGGTGATACCTCATTGTTGAGTCCATTTCGTTGAGCAAGGGGTAGGTCTTGTCTATTACATATTTGGCTTATGGAACGGTATCTGTGCTAATTTCAAACTCTGGTTTTATGCAGCACCCCAACTCACCTTTCCCCTTAAGCAAGCATAAGTTGGTTTTCTAAACTTGAGACCCTGTTCTGTTTTGTAATTCAGTCCATGTGTAGCCAAGTTTACATTCCGTGCATTAGTGATACCTTATGATGTTTCTTTTTCTGTGTGACTTATTTCACTTAGAATCATCGTGCCTCAATCCACTCATTATGCTGGTACAGGCATGGTGACACCGATTTCATTGCTGAGTGATATTCTGTTGTACGTAAGTACCGCAACTTCTTTATCAATTATTTGTTCTCTGGGATATTTAACGTGTATTGTAGAAGAGGTTCCTGTAAACAGATCCGTCCCAAATTTTGGGGTGGCTGTGTTTTTGATTTTAATTTCCCTAAGCTATAGGACCATAAGTGGAAATACCCTAGACTCTGTTGCTTTGTTTTTCAGATGTATCAGGAAACACCATACACTTCTCCAGAGTGGCTGTTGGCAATTTACATCCTGCCCATCAGCATAACAAGGCTCCTTTTTCCCCATGGCTTGTCTTGCCTTTCTGGATTTTACACTTTTTTCAGATGGCTCTTTAGACCGGGGGGAAGTGACACTTCATAGTAGTTCGGATTTCCATTGCAAGCTTGCTTGGTTTGCCAAAACGGGCGTATGCGTTTTTTCCTG
This sequence comes from Stenella coeruleoalba, assembly GCF_951394435.1. Classification (NCBI taxonomy): domain Eukaryota; kingdom Metazoa; phylum Chordata; class Mammalia; order Artiodactyla; family Delphinidae; genus Stenella; species Stenella coeruleoalba. The sequence goes on along the minus strand of NW_027646003.1, from coordinate 7,055 downwards.
AATACATTCAGGAACAAACTCATACGTCCTTTTTTGCCAAGTGCGTCATTGTCGATGTTCTGCCTCTTTTCCTATGCTTTAAATGCAAATCCAGTCTACCTCCTGAAATCGGTTTCCTGAAATTCTGCCCCGCTTTGAAGTCCTCTTCGCAGCCTTACTTCAATATATTTTTGGACGTTATCTGTCATTTATAACTCTGCAGGTTTGTGAATTACAGTGCCCCTGAGCTCCTTTCTTCAACTCGCTTTCTTGTGAGCTGGCCGCAAACCCGCAAGACTGCTTCAGGCCCTAATCTGCTTCTGGCAGGGCATGCTGAGCCTTTGGTTAATTCCTCTTCCTGGTGGGAAATGAGTGTTAAAAATGCCCGTCCAGACACCTACCTCACTCTCAACCCCTTGGTGATGTGGGTCCTCTGGTTTGTGGCCACCTTTGCTGGGTTCCTCACCTTTCGATGATGTGGCCCCACTAGTGTGAGGACACTCCTGCCTGGTTCCTATCCACGTGGTTATGTGGACCCCCTGGTGAGAGTCTGTTCCTGGCTGTGTTCCTCACCCTTCTGTGAGGGAGACCCTTTGCTGATAGGTCACTCCTGCATGGCTGGCACACATTGCCTTGGTGAAATCAGCCGTGTGGTGGCAGTTGGAGCGTGCTGGGAATCTCCTCCCCCCGGTGATGAGGGCCCTCTTGCGTCAGGCCCTAACTGCTGGGCTCACCAACTTTTCTTAGTGAGCCCAGTGATGCTTTGGCACTCCTCTTAGGATCCCATCTCCATGGGGATGTGGGCCTTCTGCTCTGAGGTCCCAACGGCCGGGTTGTTCACATTTTCATGATGTGGGCTCTCTGGTGTTAGTTCACAGAGGCCTGGATCCCATAGCCTCTGTGCTCTTGGCTGCCTGCTGGGAGGTTCCAACTGCTGGATTCCTCACTTTTTTAATTTTTGGGGCCCTCTGTTGTGAGGATCCTCCTGTCTGCCTCACTCCCAGCCCCTTCGTGATGTGTGTCGTCTGGTTTGAGGCCACATGTGCTGGATTCCTCACCTTTCGATGATGTGGGACCAATGGTCTTAGGAGACTCCTGCCTGGTTCACATCCCCTTGGTGATGTGGGCCCTCTGTTGAGAGTCTGATCCTGGCTGGGTTCCTCACCCATCTGTGAGGTGGGCCGTCTGCTGTGAGGTCACTCCTGCCTGGCTTGCTCACCTCGCCTTGTGGACATGAGCCCTCTGGTGGCACTTGGAGCCTGCTGGGAGCCTCCTTCCCTCGGTGATGAGGGCCCTCTGGCGTCAGGCCCTAACTGCTGGGCTCCCCACATTTTGTGATGTGCGCCCAGTGGTGCGAGGACACTCCAGCCAGGTTCACATCCCCATTGGGATGTGGGCCTTCTGCTCTGAGGTCCCAACGGCCGGGTTGTTCACATTTTCATGATGTGGGCTCTCTGGTGTTAGTTCACAGAGGCCTGGATCCCATAGCCTCTGTGCTCTTGGCCGCCTGCTGGGAGGTTCCAACTGCTGGATTCCTCACTTTTTTAATTTTTGGGGCCCTCTGTTGTGAGGATCCTCCTGTCTGCCTCACTCCCAGCCCCTTCGTGATGTGTGTCGTCTGGTTTGAGGCCACATGTGCTGGGTTCCTCACCTTTCGATGATGTGGGACCAATGGTCTTAGGAGACTCCTGCCTGGTTCACATCCCCTTGGTGATGTGGGCCCTCTGTTGAGAGTCTGATCCTGGCTGGGTTCCTCACCCATCTGTGAGGTGGGCCGTCTGCTGTGAGGTCATCTCTGCCTGGCTTGCTCACCTCGCCTTGTGGACATGAGCCCTCTGGTGGCACTTGGAGCCTGCTGGGAGCCTCCTTCCCTCGGTGATGAGGGCCCTCTGGCGTCAGGCCCTAACTGCTGGGCTCCCCACATTTTGTGATGTGCGCCCAGTGGTGCGAGGACACTCCAGCCAGGTTCACATCCCCATTGGGATGTGGGCCTTCTGCTCTGAGGTCCCAACGCCTGGGTTGCTCACAGTTTCATGATGTGGGTTCTCTGCTGTTAGTTCACTCCTGCCTGCATCCCATAGCTTCTGTGCTCTCGGCCGCCTGCTGGGAGGTTCCAACTGCTGGATAACTCCCCTTTCTTATTCTTTGGGCCCTCTGTTTTTAGGCTACTCCTGCCTGCCTCACTCCCATTCCCTTTGTGATATGTGTCCTCTGATTTGAGGCCACATGTGCTGGGTTCCGCACCTTTCGATGATGTGGCCCCACTGGAGGGAAGACAGTCCTGACTGGTTCCCATCCCCTTGCTGATGTGGGCCCTCAGGTGAGAGTCTGATCCTGGCTGGGTTCCTCACCCTTCTGTGAGGTGGGCCCTCTGCTGTGAGGTCAATCATGCCTGTCTGGCACACGTCACCTTGGCGACGTGGGCCCTCTGGTGGCAGTTGGAGTGTGCTGGGATCCTCCTCCCCTCGGTGATGAGGGCCCTCTTGCCTTAGGCCATAACTGCTGGGCTCCCCACATTTTCTGATGTGCGCCAAGTGAGTGAGGACACTCTTGCCAGGTTCCCATCCCCATGGGGATATGGGCCTTCTGCTCTGAGGTCAAAACGGCTGGCTTGCTCACAGTACCATGATGTGGGCCCTCTGCTGTGAGTTCACTCCGGCAAGGATCCCTTATCATCGGTGCTCTGAGCCGCCTGCTGGGAGGTTCCAACTGCTGGATTCCTCAACTTCTTTATTCTATGTGCCCTCTGTTGTGAGGCTCCTCCTGCCTGCCTCACTGCCAGCCCCTTGGTGATGGCTGTCCTATGGCTTGAGGCCACATGTGCTGCATTCCTCACCTTTCGATGATGTGGCCCCACTCGTGTGAGGACACTCCTGCCTGGTTCCCATCCCCTTGGTGAGGTGGGTCCTCTGGTGAGAGTCTAATCCTGGCTGGGTTCCTCAACGTTCTGTGAGGTGGGCCCTCTGCTGTGAGGTCACTCCTGCCTGGCTGGCACACGTCACCTTGGAGACGTGAGCTCTCTGGTGGCAGTTGGAGCGTGCAGGGTGCCTCCTCCTCTCGGTGATGACGGCCCTCTGGCGTCAGGCCCTAAATGGTGGGCTCCCCACATTTTCTGATGTGCGCCCAGTGGTGCGAGGACACTCCAGCCAGGTTCCCATTCCCATGGGGATGTGGGCCTTCTGTGCTGAGGTCCCAACGCCTGGGTTGCTCACAGTTTTATGATGTGGGCCCTCTGCTGTGAGTTCACTGTGGCCTGGATCCCATAGCCTTGGTGTTCTGGGCCGCCTGCTGGAAGGTCTAAATGCTGGAATCCTCACGTTTTTTATATTATGTGCCCTGTGTTGTGAGGCTACTCCTGCCTGCCTCACTCCAAGGCCCTTGGTGATGTGGGTCCTCTGGTTTGAGGACACATGTGCTGGGTTCCTCACCTTAAGATGATGAGGCCCCACTGGTGTGAGGATAATCCTGACTGGTTCCCATCCCCTTTGTGATGTGGGCCCTCTGGTAAGAGTCTGATCCTGGCTGGGTTCCTCACCCATCTGTGAGGTGCGCCCTCTACTATCAGGTAACTCTTGCCTGGCTTGCTCACCTCGCCTTGTTGACATGAGCCCTCTGGTGGCACTTGGACCCTGCTGGGAGCCTCCTCACCTCTGTGATGAGGGCCCTCTGACGTCAGGCCCTAACTGCTGGGCTCCCCAACTTTTCTTAGTGAGCCCAGTGATGCTCGGGCACTCCTCTTAGGTTCCCATCTCCATGGGGATGTGGGCCTTCTGCTCTGAGGTTCCAACGGCTGGGTTGATCTCAATTTCATGATGTGGGCTCTCTGGTCTTAGTTCACTGTGGCCTGGATCCCATAGCCTCTGTGCTCTTGGCTGCCTGCTGGGAGGTTCCAACTGCTCGATTCCTCAACTTTTGTATTCTATGGACCCTGTGTTGTGATGCTCCTCCTGCCTGCCTCACTCGCAACCCCTTCGTGATGTGGGTCTTCTGGTTTGAGGCCACATGTGCTGGGTTCTGCAACTTTCAATGATGTGGCCCCACTGGTGTGAGGACACTCCTGCCTGGTTCCCATCCCCTTGGTGATGTGGGCCTTCTGGTGACAGTCTTATCCTGGCTGGGTTCCTCACTCTTCTGTGAGGTAGGCCCTCTGCTGTGAGGTCAATCCTGCCTGACTTGCACACATCACCTTGGCAACGTGGGCCCTCTGTTGGCACATGGAACCTGCTGGGAGCCTCCTCCCCTCGGTGATGACGGCCCTCTAGCATCAGGCCCTAACTGCTGGGCTCCCCACGTTTTCTGATGTGAGCCCAGTGTTGCCAGGACACTCCTGTCAGGTTCCCATCCCCATGGGGATGTGGGCTTTCTGCTCTGAGGTCCCAACGCCTGGGTTGCTCACAGTTTCATGATGTGGGCTCTCTGGTGTTAGTTCACTCCTGCCTGCATCCCATAGCTTCTGTGCTCTCGGCCGCCTGCTGGGAGGTTCCAAATGCTGGATTCCTCACCTTTTTTATTCTTTGGGCCCTCTGTTTTTAGGCTACTCCTACCTGCCTCACTCCCATCCCCTTTGTGATGTATGTCCTCTGATATGAGGCCACATGTGCTGGGTTCCTCACCTTTCGATGATGTGGCCCCACTGGTGGGAGGACAGTCCTGACTGGTTCCCATCCCCTTGGTGTTGTGGGCCCTCTGGTGAGAGTCTCATCCTGCCTCGGTTCCTCACCCTTCTGTGAGATAGGCCCTCTGCTGTGAGGTCACTACTGCCTGGCTGGCGCATGCCACCTTGTAGACGTGGGCCCTCTGTTGTCAGTTGAAACCTGCTGGGAGTCTCCTCCCCTCAGTTATGAGGGCCCCCTGGCGTCAGGCCCTAACTGCCGGGCTCCTAACATTTTCTGATATGTGCTAAGTGGTGCGAAGCCACTCCTGCCAGGTTCCCATCCCAATGGGGATGTGGGCCTTCTGTTCTGAGGTCCCAACGGCTGGGCTGCTCACAGGTTCATGATGTGGGCCCTCTGCTGTGAGTTCACTGTGGCCTGGATCCCATAGCCTCGGTGCTCTGGGCCACTTGCTGGGAGGTTCCAACTGCTGGATTCCTCAACTTTTATATTCTATGGACCCTGTGTTGTGAGGCCGGTCCTGCCAGCCTCATTCCGAACCCCTTGGTGATGTGGTTCCTCTGGTTTGAGGCTACATGTGCTGGGATCCTCAGCTTTCGATGATGTTGTCCCACTGGTGTGGGGACACTCCTGCCTGGTTCCCATCCCCTTGGTGATGTGGGCCCTCTGGTGAGAGTCTGATCCTGGCTGTGTTCCTCACCCTTCTGTGAGGTGGGCCCTCTGCTGTGAGGTCACTCCTGCCGGGCTGGCACACATCGCCTTGGCGACGTTGGCCCTCTGTTGGCAGCTGGAGCCTGCTGGGAGCCTCCTCCTCTCAGTGATGAGTGCCCTCTAGCGTCAGGCCCTAACTTCTGAGCACCCCACGTTTTCTGATGTGAGCCCAGTGATGCCAGGACACTCCTGTCATGTTCCCATCACCATGGGGATGTGGGCCTTCTGCTCTGAGGTCCCAATGTCTGGGTTGCTCACAGTTTCATGATGTGGGCTGTCTGGTGTTAGTTCACTCCGGCCTGGATCCCATAGCCTCTGAGCTCTGGGCCGCCTGCTGGGAGGTTCCAAATGCTGGATTCCTCACCTTTCTTATTTTTGGGCCCTCTGTTATGAGGCTCCTCCTGCCTGCCTCACTCCCAGCCCCTTGGTGATGGGTGTCCTATGGTTTGAAGCCACATGTTCTGGGTTCCTCACCTTTAGATGATGTGGCCCTACTCATGTGAGGACACTCCTGCCTGGTTCCAATCCATTTGGTGATGTGGGCCCTCTGGTGCGAGTCTGATCCTGACTGGGTTCGTCACACTTCTCTGAGGTGGGCCCTCTGCTGTGAGGTCATTCGTGCCTGGTTGGCACACATCACCTTGGTGACGTCAGCCCTCTGGTGGCAGTTGGAGCCTGCTGGGAGCCTCCTTCCCTTGGTGATGAGGGTCCTCTGGCATCAGGCCCTAACTGCTGGTCTCCCAAAATTTTCTGATACGTTCTCAGTGGTGCGAGGACACTCCTACCAGATTTCCATCCCCATGGGGATGTGGGCCTCCTGCTCTGAGGTCCCAATGGCTGGGTTGCTCAGTTTCATGACATGGGCCCTCTTCTGTGAGTTCACTGTGGCCTGGATCCCATAGCCTCGGTGCTCTGGGCCGCCTGCTGGGAGGTTCCAACTGCTGGATTCCTCACTTTTTTATTCTATGGGCCCAGTGTTGTGAGGCTACTCCTGCATGCCTCACTCCGAGGCCCTTGGTGATGTGGGTCCTCTGGTTTGAGGACACATGTGCTGAGTACCTCACCTTTAGATGATGCGGCCCCACTGGTGTGAAGACACTCCTGCCTGGTTACCATCCCCTTCGTGATGTGGGCCCTCTGGTGAGAGTCTGATGTTGGCTGGGTTTCTCACCCTTCTATAAGGTGGGACCTCTGCTGTGAGGTAACTCCTGCCTGGCTTGCTCACGGTGCCTTGGCAATGTGAGCCCTCAGGTGGCAGTTAAACCTGCTGGGAATCTCCTCCCCTCAGTTATCAGAGCTCTGGATAAAACACATATGCCCTTTTTTGCCAAGTCCATTATTTTTCAAGTTCTGTCTCTTTCCTATGCTTTAACAGCGACTCCCGTGTACCTTCTGAAATCGGTTTCCAGCAATTCTGCCCCGCATTCAAGTCCTCTTTGCAGCCTTACTTCAGTATAATTTTGGATGATAGCTGTCATTTATAACTCCGCAGGTTTGTGAATTACAGTGTCCCTGAGCTCCTTTCTTCAACTCGATTTCTTGTGAGCTGGCCGCAACACCGTAGGATTGCTTCAGGCCCTAATTTGGTTCCGGAACGGCACGCTGAGCCTTTGGTTAATTCCTCTTCCTGGTGGGAAATGAGAGTTATATTTGCCCGTCCAGACACCTCCAGCTAGTCTCTCATTGTTTCTCCCTATTCCTGTTCATCTTCCGCAGAAATTGCAAACTGGGCCAATCAGGAGGTTAAAGGCA